>NW_022204915.1:0-39148 GCF_008831285.2 Nymphaea colorata | reverse complement strand
ACGAAGGGCATTCTTTTGTGGGTGAGTTCTCTCTTTTCAAGTGTCTACAGATATACTCGAAGATGGTCAGGCAAGTCATCTCCCCCCTTTCCCCTCTCCTCCCTCCCTCCTCTATCCCTCTCCTCTCCCTCCTCTATCCCTCACCCTCCTCCCTCTCCTTCTCTCTCTCTCTGTCTGAAATCATCAACAGTGCCGATGGTTTTGTATTTCCCTTTCTTGAAATCCTCAGGCTCATCAAAAGTGTTGAAGTTCCCTGCACTTAGGATTGTTAAAGATAGTGTCTAAAGAGGGCTTGGAGCTCTCATCAACATCAACTGAGCTTCAACATCTCTCTCTTTCTCTCTATCAAAAAGCTATTTCTGAAACCATTGCATTGTCAACAGTTTATTTTCGTAGTGTTCTTTGGTGGAGAGAAAGGGCCATGGACAGCCCATAGTTTCAATTGCTTTTGAAAGATTTTGAGAATCATATCTTCTAGTTGGTTTTAGGTGGGGAGAAAGGCCATGGCAGGAGATAGGTCGATAATGTGAGATCCGTGCAAGTGATCAGATGGGGGTGGCTTGATTTCTAATCCATGTTTTTAACTCCATGCAGATTTGAAACTTGTGGATTAGAGATCCATGATTTGTTTTGTATGGATCTTCTGAGTAGATTCAACCTTGGCCAATCTCGTCTCAATCATCATTTGTCAGGCTGAGAGCTATGACAGGCATAGCTTTAGTAGCTACTCGATTGACAGGCATAGCTTTAGTAGCTGCTTTATCTGCCTGAAGTCGTGTGGACCAGAAAATTAATTAACAAATAGGAAACAAGACCTTCCGACCCGACAGACCAATGAGACTATCCAATCCGACGGGCTTTGCGGGGTGCTCATGCTGGATGCCTGACTTAACTAGAGCTCGACTCGAGCAGTAGCTCATGCAGGAAAGTTTGACACCTCTTGTGCTTGACTCTGATCCAGAAGTTCTCGTGAAGAGAAGAAAATGCTGCCCTCTATCTTTGACCTCTAATGCGGCCCGGCCGTTCCACGAAGACTTGACTTGAATCTATGTCTTCAAAGCCCTGTTTGACTCGGGACTTTTGCAACCCCAATGAGTTATAATACCAAGCATCGATCACCTTCCTGAGTCAAGTTCGCGCATCAGCTCTATTTTGGCTATAGGTATGTGATTTCAAATTAGACCATAAATTTAAACCTGTTGCAGTTGATGCTTTGTAGTTAGGCCCTTCCATGCACATTCCTTTCCCTGTTAATGGTACATCATTGAAATGCGGTGATTCGAGCCAAATTCCTAACAGTCGCCACGAGAGAAGGTGAATTGGTTAAGTAATACCTGATATTATGTCTAAGTAGACTACTAAAAGAGAAATTATGCACTTGGAACACAGAACATTTTTAGAACATGTGTTTCAAGAATGCTATGCTTTTGTTTTGGAAGTATGATCTAATGACTTACTTCTAGCATTTGATTGCTTAATTTAGAACGATAACCATAACTGGATCATTCTTCTCAAAATAGAACATAACATGTATTTAAGAAAATGGTGTTCAAGACCACAAAATTTTTCTTACCAAATCCTAATGATATTGGGAGTTTGAATTAAAATTGAAGTTTGGGTAGCGAATGATTGACATATGCTCATATGTGATGGAATCGATAAATGCACTGCATGCATCTCATGGTTGTCGCAATAAATAGATAGTCAAAAAACAAATAAGTGTGGCATGGAGTAGCAATAGTAAAAATTAGAAGCTCGACCAAATCCCTGCTTCGTAAAATTGAAAAGGTGTCCTGTCCAAACTAAAAGAACCAAATTCCCAGCTCCCATCTAAAAGCAAGAGTGATTTGTACAATGGAATCTCTTCTCGTAAAGTTGTAAGCGAGGTATAAGGTTCGAAAAGGAATGTGTGGACTGTTTTTTTGCATCTCCCTATTGTGTAATGAACCAAGATTCCTGGGATGCTCATAAAATATCTCCAAACGACTCATAAGCAAGGAGATCAAGGGGATTATTGATTTGGAGAATTCAGATAATTAGTGGGGGCTTTCGATCTTTTATGTAGATAGATAAATTTAGATCCATAGCCAGTATAATTCAAATTAGAACTTGTTGCATGGTGGGAACCTAGACCCGGCTAGCGATTTCTATGACCGAGACTAGATCCCAAGTCCAGAATCAACTCGCGGGAGCCTAAAGTCCAAACTTAAGCAAATTATATTTATAAATTATATCCCCACCAGACAACAACCCCAGCTTAATAGTACCCTGGGTAAAAGATACAAGTGTGTTTTCCCAGACCCACTGTTTAAATCATACTACAACACTAAGGGGATCAAGGCTTGTACAAATGTGAGCGATACAAATTTAACTCTGACAACTCATTCACAAACCATTCATCCCTAGAACGGCCAAACCATGCCCTTCCCTTGGTGGTCTAGCTACCCACAGCCGTGTCCTTGGCAAGGTGCCTTGGAGGACTACCGACAGTAGCATTGGCTAGAGCCTGGTTTAGAAAACAATTATCCCCTAACCCCGTTCTACGGATGTTGGGAAGTAACGGAGCCGATGAGAAATCGACTTAACAGAAATAGATCCAAGAGAAAACTAGTGGCAAAGCCAGTCTCGGATATCTCAGCATGGAGGTGGAACGAAGGCTAGGCCCACCTGGCCTAAGACGGCTTGTGGACTGGTGGAAGCTAGCGGAGAGAGACGGAGTGTCCCGGCAATGGAAGGGGATGGCACTGGGGCTGCCTGCAACACCTGTTGGATGGAGTGTGGTTGCTGCAGGCCTCGGACGGCTGAAAGAGACAGCAACGTGATGGAGGAGTGCCCGGATGGAGGCAGGGGCTCGGCCCACCTGGCCGTGGTCGCCTTGGTGCTTATGACTACGTTCGGTGGAAGGGTGCTGCAATGGAGGTGCAAGAAGAGGTTGTCCGATGAAGTGGAGGTGGTGAACTGAGATGCACACGACCAATCCTTGGAGAGGAACCTAACTAGTAAGACCCAAGGGACAAGCTGAACTCGGAACAGGGAGGTGAGCTTGGTATAGGTTTAGGTAGGCTCGGTTTAGGTGAAGCGGGTTAGGTCTAGTTGGAAGTAGTTCAGTAGTGGAGTGGGTCTGGTCTACACGTGAGATGGAGATTAATTGCTAGGAGGGTGGAGAGTTACACGAGAGAAGATGACACTAATGATTAGGATCAGTTTAGGCTAAGGGGTATAAGTCAAGACACTTGTGACTAATGATGGGTGAAGGCTAGTAATGACGAGGAGGAGGAGTTAGCATGAGGTGGAGGTTGATTAAGTCTTGCGTGAAGTGAAAAGGGTCGGTTATGAGAGGTGAAGAGGCTACGAGGTTTGAGAAGGGTCTTCCTAGCTAAGGAAATTGAATACGAACCTTAACTCCTCAATGATGGCTCATGATGGTGCGAGTGGAGGTGAATGGCTGAAGAGACGGGGAGGGATTTGTAACTCTCATCTTTTAAGATGAGGAGCTCAAGAGGAGGCTGCGACGTGTAATGGTTGCAGCCTGCGACCTCTCCTTAACTCGATTTAGTGCCCTCTTGATGGAATACCCTTGACAATTAATTCAAATCTAGTAATGAATCAAACTGACCATAGGCAAATCGGGAATTCACTGAAATGATCGGGCTGGACCGAAAACTGATCGGAAAAGTAACAGTGATGGTTACACCGGCGGTAGCACACAGATTTCCGACCGGGAGCGAGTTCTATGCGATGGCTGGTCGGATTCACCTGAAACTTGGTGGGGATTTTGCTAAGATCTGGGCGATTATGCTGGGGTGAAAAAGAGTACATTTTACAAAATGTATTTTTACATAGTTTTAAATTTTAATCATTTCAATGTAGAACAAAGAAAATCAACGATATAATAACATAGTGGATCATCGAAAAAAGGAAATTTAAAAATATGGAATTGAAATGATTCGTTTATTTATAAAACATGAATTGATTCAAAGTGAAAAAAAATGTGTTAAGTATGCCAACACCATCACATTCTCTAAAAAGACAGGAGAATTTGGAAAACACCATTTGTTAAGTATGCCAACACCATCACATTCTCTAAAAGACAGGAGAATTTGGAAAACACCATTTAATTCTCCTAAATATTTTTGTTGTTGCCTATTTATTAAAAGATATTCTCTGGATCAAATGTTAGTCGGTAATTATGTGTCAAACACGTTCATTTATTGCATTTGACAAAAAACTAAAGCAAAGCATTTTCAAAGAAAAAACGTTTTTGGTGCTTTAAATAAATTCCAAAAAAATTTCATTTCCAAGCCTACCTTTTCTATAATTTGAAAGTGGACTACATCATATTTTTTTAAATATCATGCTTTTCGTAAAAACTATCAAATACAGTTTTCAATCCAACATCCACTAATATGGGGAGCCAAGCTGATTTCATTGTTTTAATACGATCCTCTTATCACAAAATTACTTTTTATGACTTCAGCTAACATTTCACTTTTTAAAATAGGAATTTTACTTCCTGCCTTCATTTTGCCGTTTAAATTAAAAAACACAGTCCTTAGATAAATTGCAATAAGTTTGTATTAGTTTGAAATCATAAGCAAAAAGAAGACCCCAACAAAGAATCTACAAATAAGTCTGTGTTATTACTATAAAAAGTTGCGGAAGCCAATTACCATGAATCATGAATTGCATCACATTTTCATAGTCAAAACTTTGTTCAAAATAGAAGGAATTTAATTCAAATTAGATCCACAAGAGAACCTTAGCCGTGTTTGATTACTTTGGATCTCGGAGCCTTTAGGTGCTTCAACTGCGGTATATGTAGAAGAAGCTGGTATGGAGAACTGGCGGACCTAACAAATCATCCCTCCTTGCAGCTTGGATGACTGGCTTTCCTGTAGCTATCGCCTAGCCGCTTCCCGAGCAGATAGCATGCACCACCTTGCCGAAAGAAAAAGATAGAAAATGCGACTTCTGGAACTCAAGCCCCTTCGTTTGGAGGTAACCATAGACTCGAGGACCACTCGTGCCTGCCCGAATTCCTAAAGAATTGCTAGTTTGTTTTGTCTTTTCCAAAGTACTAATGACATACAATTTTTGGTATCCAGCCCTAGATCTGGTCGAGGAAGCACTAGTTTACCCAGTTCTTTCCAATGCTACAAGGCTATGAGAGGACCGAGCGAAATTGAGCGAACAGTTTTCAGGTCTCTTTCATGAACGGAAAAAAATGGTGAGTGGATTCCACGTGCTCAACCGGAGACCTGCGTCAGAGAAAGGTCCTTTTGGCAGACAAAGATGTATCGACAGAAACTTCGATGGGTTGCTGTCCGGTTGGGATATAATTTGTAAATATAATTTGCTTAAGTTTGGACTTTAGGCTCCCGTGAGTTGATTCTGGACTTGGGATCTATTATCGGGCGTAGAAATCGCTAGCCGGGTCTAGGTTCCCACCAGTTGGTATCAAAGCGCACTTGCGGCAGACAGTGGTAGATTTCAGTTAGGTTTTCAAATTGTAGCAGAGGATTTTTCAGTTTGGCATCAGGTTATGTCAGATTTCAGTTGAGTTTAGGAAGTATACACTTGGATTTCATAGCAGGTTGTGTTAGAATAGCAGCCGTCTGAAGAAAAGTGAGAACAGTTCAGACCAATCAAACAAGTAAATCAGGCAAGTTTCTGGTGATCTGTGAGCGAGCTCCCTACCCACCTGTTTGTAAATATTTCGGATACATTCTGTCCAAATTTCGTGAGAAACGGAGTTCATTTGGCACAGCAAATGTCAAATTACATATTCAGCAGCTAGTGTATTACAGTTTCTGAAAGGCAAGAAACTACGCCGGATTCTGCTGGCCGGCGCTGTCACCTCCATCATCAGAATTGGTTGAATTTAGGCTTGCTGGAAGCGTCTACTTCTCAGGTATCTCCAGTTAAAATTTCCAATTTTTTGGAGTTACGGTTGAAAAGTTATGATTTTCTTAGTGGACCCCTATCGCTGCAAGTTTCCTGCACTGCTGAAGAATGAGCGACGAGCTTGACTACCGAGGCCCAGGCGTGACTTTCTATGCAGTTCGACTTAGATTGGAGAGGAATTAGAAACTAAACTTGGTGCCATTGGATTCCCTAGAATGTCTAGTATTTTTCATCCAATTTTCATGATTTTAGAGTTCTGGACGTGAAGTTATTGAATTTACAAGCCACACTGGTTTTCTGAAGAATTTCCGGCGACCAGCACAATAACAAGTGGTTTCGTCTTCAGTCGTTAGCGGTAGTAGCAGTTCGTTGATTGCTTGATCAGTCATACTGCAGAACTAAGAGCAGAATTTTCAATGGGGAAGAAAGCCAAACCCACTGTCCATGATTCTCTCGAGCAAGAAGTTGAGACTTCCAGCTGAGAAGAACAAGTCGAATCCAACTTACTCGATATGGAAACCTTAAACCAAGGCCGAGTGAATTCCCTTGAGTCCAACATGAACCAAATGCGTCATGAACTACATGAGTACAAGAAGTCCCTTAGTAAACTTGATGAATGACACCTGATGAAGCAGATGATGAACTCCTTGATTGCTGGCCAAAACACTTTGATGAAAAGAATGGAACAATTTCACCGAACCACACAAGGCCCCCTCCGAATGAAGACAAAGGCAAGGCGCCATTGAACAACCAGTTTGTCCCACCTTTTTCCGGTAGTTTTAACCAATTTGAGCATTTCAGACATCATGGCACCAGCCAACCTGAACAACAAGGGCCTGAGTTCCATTTTAGGTTCGGCTCCAGCAGCCAGCTACAAGCACCCCAAAACCGGCGATTTAGTAAGAACCAGGGCAAGGATGAAAGTGAGGAAGATGAGGATATTGTGTTATTGTGTTTGTTGATGGAGGACCCTTTAGAGGCAGACGCAACCAAACTGAGCCAAGCAGAAGAACCCCAGCCGTTAAGATTGATTTTCCACATTTTATAGGGGTAGATGCCAAGGATTGGCTCTTCAAGGTAGAAGAATATTTTGATTGTCGAAGTGTGCCTGAAAACGAATGGGTTACAACCGCAATCCTCAACTTCGACGGAGAAGCTATGAAGTGGTATCGATGGCTCAAACGCCATCAACCAAATATCACTTGGGAGAATTTTAGTGAGGGTTTACAAACACGATTCAGAGATTCAGCATACATAGACATTGACATAGAGCTCAAAGTTTTAGTACAAAACGTCCTCAGTTCAAGAGTACCAAAGCAAATCCGAAAGTCTTTCATATATGGTTGATTGGACCACCAAGTCACTAATCGGTGCCTACATTGGTGGCCTCAAAGAGGAGGTCAAGGTAGATGTACAACGAAGAAAATACACCGATTTGGTAGAATGTTTCACCGAAGCTCGAGCAGTAGAAGAGAGAAATAGATGCAAGAATGCTCTAAGGAAACCTTACAAAGGCAACGAGCCAAACAAATACAAAGGGCTACCCCCAAGAAAGCCTATGCCCTACAAAAGAAAAGATCAAAACCCCTCTACAGAGACCCAGTGCCTACCACTTACATAACTAGGCAAGAGAGGGAACAAATGATAAAAAACAATCAATGCTTCAACTGTAAGGAACCATGGAGTCGTACTCACAAGTGCAAAAATCTTCAAGTTTTTGAAGTCATTGATGAAAGCAATGAAGAAGAAAAAGAGCCTAGCCAAGACAAAGATCCACCTAGTCCAAATGAGGCCAAGACTGATACAAGTGCATCTGAGACTATTGAAGGGACATGTCATACCTTGACAGACCCAAAAAGACTGAATGCCATGAGAGTCGTTGGTAAGATTGGTACTCCTAGACTCAGTGCTACGCACAATTTGTTAGTGAAGATGTAGCTCAAGCAGTTGGGTGCCCACTAGAAGAACAACAGCTGATCTCATGTAGGAGATGGGTCCAAACTCGTATGCACACAAAAGTGTAAAGGTGTCAAGCTATGCATGCAAAAGGTGCCATTCATTGTCGATCTTTTAGTACTCCCCATCGGTGTTGTTGATGTGGTATTGGGGGTACAATGGCTAGAGACTCTAGGGGACATCTCTTGGAATTTCAAAGACATGAGTATGTCTTTTGCTAAGGAGGTAGGTGACCAAAACTTCACCATAAAGGCAGTAAACACCAACGTTGAACCAAAGGCAGCACTTAAGGCACTAGTCGCCCAACAACCAGCATTTTGGGTTGTTACTATGGCCACAGACATACCAGCCAAAGATGAGCAAGAAGAAAATATACCAGCCAAGGTTCAACACGTGCTTGAACAGTTTTCAGATCTCTTTGAGGAACCGAAGGATCTTCCTCCACGTCGAGCGTATGACCATAGAATCATCATGAATCAGGGTGTCGAACCTGTCAATGTTCGGCCATATCGTTATGGTCATCACAAAAAAATAGAAATTGAAAGATTGGCTAAGGAGATGATAGAGGGTGGTATCATACGCCCTACCTGCTGTCCTTTCTCTTCGCCAGTCCTATTAGTGAAAAAGAAAAATAACACATGGTGCTTCTGCGTGGGCTATAGAGCGCTAAATGAGGCAACTGTGAAGGACCGACACACAATACCCGTAATCGACAAACTTCTAGATGAGTTAACCGATGCCTCTGTGTTTTCCAAAATAGACCTACGAGCAGGCTACAACCAGATTAGAATGCACGATGAAGACATTCCAAAAACAGATTTTAGAACTCATGATGGACACTATGAGTTCTTAGTGATGCCTTTTTGGGTTAACCAATGCACCCACCACATTCCAGTGGTGCATGAATGATGTTTTCAAGCAGTATCTTAGAAACTTCATCTTGGTATTTTTTGATGACATTCTCGTATATAGCGAGTCAGTAGAGCAACACGCTGCCATTTGGCCACGACCTTACAAATCCTGAGGGAACACCATCGTTATGCTAAGAGATCGAAATGTAGTTTCGGCCAACCCTCCATAGGATACCTTGGGCACACAGTGTCAGCAGAAGGGGTGAAAGAGGACCCCGAAAAGTTAGAGGCCATGAACAACTGGCCTTTGCCAAAAGATTTAAGGAGTCTTCGTAGATTTCTTGGGTCAACCGGCTATTATAGAAGATTCATTCAAGGCTACGGGCTCATAGCCGCCCCATTAACCCAAATGACTAAGAAAGGAGCATTCGCTTGGTCAGACAAAGCAAGAGAGGCATTTGAGAAATTGAAGTCGGCACTCATGACAGCACCTGTTCTCACCTTGCCCGATTTTAGGAAACCTTTCACTATTGAAACGGATGCTTGTGACATTGCCATAGGAGCTGTCCTCAGCCAGGAAAATCACCCTATAGCATATATGTCGAAGGCTCTCACCAGCCGAGCCAAACCCTTATCGACATATGAAAAAGAGCTTCTTGTGATTGTATTGGTAGTAGAGAAATGGCGGCGTATCTGATAGGCCGAAAGTTTATTGTGAAGACAGATCAGAACATCATCAAATATATGCTCAAACAATGAGTTTCAACACCAACCCAGCAAAGGTGGTTGGCTAAACTCCTTGGTTACGATTTTGAAATTGAGTACAAGACAGAGACAGATAACACAGCGGCTGATTCACTCTCTAGATTAGGCGAGCAGTTTTTGACGCTCTCCATCATAGGGACTGATTTATGGGAAAGAATAGCTGATGAACAGCAAGAGGAGGATGGGTTAAGGCTCATCAAAACCTCTGTCACCCAGAATCCAGAGTCTATTTCGCACTATACCATTAGAGGCCGCTTACTTATGAGAAATAACCGCAAAGTGGTTCCACCTAAATCGGCTTTAAAGCAAGAATTACTACAACACTTTCATGCCACTCCATCACCAGGCCATGAAGGACTAGTCAAAACACTCCACCGAGTGAAAGCACAGTTTTGGTGGACTGGAATGAAGGCAGACGTGAGGAATTATGTTAAATAGTGTCAAATTTGCCAACATGAAAAGTATGAGGGAATTAAGCCTCCGAGCCATCTAAATCCCTTACCAGTGTCGGAAAAGCCATCGACCAATGTCACCATGGATTTTATAGACGCCCTTCCATGATCAGAAAACAAGGAAGCCATACTTGTGGTGGTCGATAGGCTATCAAAATATAGCCACTTCATTCCCTTGCCAAAGAAATATAATGCACAGATGGTGGCTATTAAGTACCAAGATCACATAGGGAAACTACATGGCATGCCTCAGACAATAGTCGGTGATAGATATTCAATCTGCATGAGTGAATTTTGGAGAGAATACATGAAGCAGATAGGGACGACAATCCAATTTAGTACTGCACACCATCCTCAGACCGATGGGCAAAGTGAAGTGGTCAACCGTTCTTTAGAAACATATCTCTGTTGCTTTGCAGGAGAAAGGCCCAACTCTTGGGTAAAGTATCTATCATGGGCCAAATGGTCCTACAATACGAGTTGGCACTTGTCTACTCAGACCACTCCATATGAAGCTCTCTACGGAATTCACCCTCCAATTCCAAAATATGAAGAAGGCACGGCACAAGAAGAAAAGGTTGATTGTGAGCTATGCACAAGGAAAGAGGTGCTATCATCACTCAAGCAGAATATCATTGAAGCCCAAAATCAAATGAAAAAGACATATGACAAGGGCAGGAAAGATCGTGAATTTATGGTAGGGGACTACATATGGCTCAAAAGATTACCAATGAGGCAGAAGTCCCTCCTAGGGCAGCCTTACTCTAAGCTCTTGCCAAGGTTTTTTGGGCCATTCCTAGTGCTACAAAAGATTGGGAAAGCAGATTACAGAATAGTCCTCCCACAAACGACCTTAGTCCAAGTAGTCTTTCATGTTACTCGGTTGAAACCCGCACTTTGGAGAAGTGCCAAGGCAGATTGAGCAAATTTCGAGCCAACAACAACCAACACCATACCAAATTATTAAACAAAGGCATGTTCATCGGAATGGTAGACTGTGTCATGAAGTCATGGTTGAATGGAAAGGGCTAGACAATGGTACTTTGTGGGAAGAATTTGAGCAAATAGTTAATCATTTTCCCACTGCATGAGCTTGAGGGCAAGCTCGAGGCAAGGAGGGAGGATCTGATGCAGACCTTCCTATAGGGAGGCCAAGAAAAAGGGCCAGCATGCCAAGCGAGGCCAAGAGAGCCGAGCGCCTTCGGCCAGGTTTGCGGCCAGCATAATGGAAAGCGTAGATGGGCTAAAGGAGGCTAACGCAGAACTTGAAGTTGATGAAGCGGCGCTGTGGGCGGAGCATCATCAGCGGAGCACGGGCAGCAGGCTGAAGACTTCAAGGCTGAGAAGGCACAGGAACTAGATGTAGATCCGGCTATAACGAGTTCGAACCCTGAGTCTAGTCCTGACCCGGTCCATGCGTGGCAAGCCTAAGGCCGAACTTAGGCAGGTTATATGGCTGAACCGGTGATTGAGAAGCCAAACTCACTGAACTTCCAAGACATCTTGTCTCGATTTCCCTTTCATGCATTTGCTTATAGTCGAGTCCTTTATTTCAGCGAGTGTCTCGGTTCATGTGTTAGAACTGGTTTTATTTCAAGTACATAAACTCTTTTGTAAGTCTTTTTTCAGTATGCAATCAAGAATTAGAAGTTGAGTTTTTCGTGTGAATTGGCTCTTGCCTCTCTCTTCCTCTCATCGTCTTACCACTGGTGACTGGAATCCCAAGGCTCTGGTTGAAGCAAAATAGATTTGGAGACGGCCTTTGAGGCCACCAGAAATCCTCTTAGAGTGTCTTCATCCTACCCACAAATTCCCCAACCGAATGACCATCCATCTTCTCACGGTGCAACTTCTTCATCCTCGGAAGAAGTTAGAGGCTGGAGAACCATCTCAGGAAGGCTTGACGGAAATTGACTTGCGGCTCTAGTCGACTAGTAATCAAGCAACGACTCCGGCTGCTAGGGATTAAGGGAGGAACCGAATTCATCTCCCGGTTCCTTCCACCTCGAGCAGAGATTAAGACAGGTTAAGATCTGCCCTAGTAAGCTTCTTAATCTCTGTCAAAATCAGAGAAAGTGACACCGGAAAGGTAGATCGTAGCCTAGTCTATCGGATTGATTGTTAAGCTGAGAATCCAAAGGTTCATCGGAATCCATTGGTAGAAGGCCAGTTGGATTTCTGTGAATTCGACGATGAATCAACCTGAGAATTCAGTCCTCAGCAGCAGCAAGTCACTTCGCATCAATTAGAGAATCGCTTTCTATAAAGGAGATGGATTTTCTGCAATAGCCGACCCTTAACCAGCCACATCGCTCGCTCGGCCTGGTGGAAACCAAGCAGTGCCTGGGCAGAAGTTGCAGGCGAAATCTGAAGAAACCAAGGTCAAATTTCACTCTCTTGTTCACCCCAACATAATCGCCCAGATCATAGCAACATCCCCACCATGTTTCAGGTGAATCCGACCAGCCATCGCGAAGAACTCGCTCCCGGTCAGAAATCTGTGTGCTATGGCTGGTGTAACCAATCACTCTTACTTTTCCAATTAGTTTTTGGTCCAGCCCGATCATTTCAGTGGATTCCCGATTTGCCCATGGTCATTGGATTCCTGTGTGCTACCGCTGGTGTAACCAATTGGCAAGGGTATTCCCATCAAGAGGGCTCTAAATCGAGTTGAGGAGAGGGCACAGGCTGCAACCGTTACACGTTGCAGCCTCCTCTTGAGCTCCCCGTCTTAAAAGACAAGAGTTACAAATCCCTCCACTGAGTGTCTCTTCAGCCGTCCACCTCCACTCGCACCATCATCAGCCATCATTGAGGAGTTAAGGTACGTATTCAATTTCCTTTGCTAGGGAGACCCTACTCAAACCTCTTATAGCCTCTTCACCTCTCATAACCGACCCTTTCCACTTCACGCAAGCATTAATCAACCTCCACCTCATGCTAACTCCTCCTTGTCATCATTACTACCCTTCACCCATCATTAGTGAACCACTGCCCTCGCATGTCTCTTGACTTAAACCCCTTAGCCTAACTGATCCTAATCATTAGTGTCATCTTCTCTCGTGTAACTCTCCACCCTCCCTCGCACAACCCTTCACCTATCTCTAAGTCATAACCGACCCTCTTAGCAATTAACCTCCATCTCACGTCTAGACCAAGCCCACTCCACTACCGAACCACTTCCAACTACACCTAACCCGCTTCACCTAAACCGAGCCTACCTAAACCTATACCAAGCTCACCTCCTTGTTCCGAGCTCGGCTTGTCCCCTTGGAGTCTAACTAGTTAGGTTCTCTCTACAAAGATTGGTCGTGTGCATCTCAGTTCACCAACTCCACTTCAACGGGCAACCTCTTCTTGCAGCCTCCATTGCTGCACCCTTCCACCGAACATAGTCATAAGGACCAAGGCGACCTCGGCCAGGCGGGCCGAGCCCCTGCCTCCATCCGAGCACTCCTCCATCATGTTGCTGTCTCTCTTGGCCATCTGAGGGCTGCAGCAACCACACTCCATCCATCAGGTGTAGCAGGCAGCCCCAGTGCCATCCCCTTCCATTGCCGGGACACTCCGTCTCTCTCAGCCAGCTTCCACCAGTCCACAAGCCGTCCTAGGCTAGGTGGGCCTAGCCTTCATTCCACCTCCTTGTTGAGATATCCGAGAGTGGCTTTGCCATTGGTTTTCTCTCGGATCTATTGCTGTTTAAGTCAATCTCTCATCAGCTGGGTAACTTCTCAACGTCCTATAGAACGGGTTTATGGGTGTAATTGTTTTCTAAACCAGGCTCTAGCCAATTGCTATTATTGGCAGTCTCTCCAAGGCACCTTGCCAAGGACACGGCTGCGGGTAGCTAGACCACCAAAGGGACAGGGAATGGTTTCGCAGTTTTAGGGATGAATGGTTTGTGAATGAAAGTTGAGTGAGTTGTGATAGTTAAATTTGTACAAGCCTTGATCCCCTTAGTGTTGTAGTAGGATTTAAACCGTGGGTCTGAGAAAACACACTTGTATCTTTTACCCAGGGTACTATTAAGCTGGGGTTGCTGTCTGGTGGGGATATAATTTGTTTATATGATTTGCTTAAGTTTGGACTTTAGGCTCCCATGAGTTGATTCTGGACTTGGGATCTATTCTCGGGCGTAGAAATTATTAGCCGGGTCTAGGTTCCCAGCATGCAACAAGTTATTTTATGTCTTTCTATTTATTGCCACAACCATGAGATCATGCCATTTATCGATTCCAATCACATATGAAGCATCTGTCAATCGATAATCTGTCAATCACTCGCTACCCTAACTTGAATTTTAATTCAAATTCCAATATCATTAGGCATTTGGTAAGAAAAATTTTGTGCTCTTCGAACACATTTTCTTGAAACACATGTTATGTTCTTATTTTGAGAAGAATGATCCAGTTACAGTTATCGTTCCTAAATTAAGCAATCAAATGTTAGAAGTAAGTAATTAGATCATATTTCCTAAACAAAAGCATAGCATTCTTGAAACACATGTTCTAAAAATGTTCTGTGTTCCAAGTGCATAATATTCTCTTTTAGTAGCCTACTTAGATATATTATCAGGTATTACTTAACCAGTTCACCTTCTCTCATGGCGTCTGTTAGGAATTTGGCCTGAATCACCGCATTTCAATGATGTACCATCAAGAGGGAAAGGAACGTGCAAGGAAGGGCCTAATTACAAAGCATCCAACTGCAACAGGTTTAAAATTTATGCTCTAATTTGAAATCACATACCTATAGCCAAAATAGAGCTGATGGGCGAACTTCGACCCAGGAAGGTGATCAATGCTTGGTATTATAACTCATTCGGGGTGGCAAAAGTCCCCGAGTCAAATGGGCCCAGTACGCTAATGAGCTCGCCCAGGGACATAGTGGGGCATGGAAGCCACACCAAGTCGACTGCAGCTGGCTAGCACCATTGTGCATAACGCGACCTACTGCGGGCTGGGGCTGGTGGCGTGGTCGCTGATCATTGGACGTTGTAGCAAAAATCCCGGGAGATCAATCGGCATCATCACCTTGTCGAGAGCGATGGAAAGCCATCACTCGAATGAGGGTTTCACATAACCCGCAGAACAGACTATCGAGGGTTTGGACAACTATCTCTCTCTCTTTATAATGTATTTTATGTTCCTCTTGGAATCTCTTGACCTCGATCATCTTTGCACAACTCCCACTCTCGCTCGATCTTTTGATATTTCCCAATCATTTCCACTATTCTTGAGTTTCATGTTCCCTGATCATTGGACGTTGTAGCGGAAGACCTGAGAAGATCGATCGGCAACATCATATTTGCCCTACGATATGCTTTTTATAACATTGTGTATAATACGTACATATGTGATACCTATATACATGTACATATGGATACATATTATATTATACATGTAATATGTATATAAGACATATATGCATGTATATGTATAATTTGTACATATGTAATGCTAATAGATGTTATATATATTATAAGTATTTTTAAATGTACACATTTATATATGTAAATATACACATATATATGTGTATAATGTTATACAATAAGAATATAAGTACACATATATACATTTGTAAATATTATATGTACATACATGTGAGAACAAACAATATGTATACACTTATGAATATGTAGTACAATA
Source organism: Nymphaea colorata (assembly GCF_008831285.2). Classification (NCBI taxonomy): domain Eukaryota; kingdom Viridiplantae; phylum Streptophyta; class Magnoliopsida; order Nymphaeales; family Nymphaeaceae; genus Nymphaea; species Nymphaea colorata. The sequence goes on along the minus strand of NW_022204915.1, from coordinate 23,572 downwards.
TGTATACAAAATATATGTATGTTATGTGTATATTATATATGTAATACATTGTACCAATGTACATATAGTATGTTACAGTAAAAATATATTATATGTACTGGTACATATATATAATATATGTATCTATGTTTTGTATAGTAATATGTTATATGTATATATTATATATATGTACATATGAGTACATACAATATGTATATAAAATATATGTATGTTATGTGTATATTATATATGTAATACATTGCACCAATGTACATATAGTATGTTACAATAAAATATATTATATGTATAGGTGCATATATATATGTTATGTATAGTAATACGTTATATATACATTTGTACACACACACATATATATGTATGTATACACATATACATTATATATACGTATATAATAGGTATAATTTCAGCATATAGGTTCCTATACATATATATGTACATTTGTATATATATGTTAATACATATGTGTATGTATGTATGTAACACATATACGTAAACATATGGACGTATACGTACATACTATATATATGTGCATATTAATATTATTTTATACATATATTTTTGTATGGACATACATATATATATGTATACATGTGCATATAATATACAAATATGTACTTATAATGTTTGTTCATATAACATATATGAATATATATATATACATATATATGTATTTACGTAATACATACATATACATCTAACATATATATGTACATATTTGTATTATATGCGTACATACATTTGTACACTATGTGTGAATATATTGATATATATTACATACATGTATTAATATCTATATAGAAATATGTACAAAGTCTACTACCATATATATGTTATGTATGCATTATACATACTATATATATTATATTATACATGTGTATATGCATATTTAACTTCATCTAAGGTTAATGAATAAATTTGAATATTTAGACCTTAGCTTACCACATAACCAATCTAACATTTCTCATAAATGTTACCTTGGAAACACCTACCAACATGAGTTTCATAGTAATGAATCTCATTTTAACACAATAGTTGATTTAATGATCTCCTTAGGTAAACACCTAAAGGAAAATGATAAATCGGATACAAGAGTATTCGATTGTATTGCAAATTCTTTACAAAATAAGAACAAATTATTAAAAAACTTGAATGAAAATTTGGATTACCAAAAATCCCAGGTTAATGATTTAATAAAATCATTTCCTAAGTGTCAAACTCTTAATCTTCAAGAAAGATTAGAGTTAGTAGAAAATAATATGAATCACAGGTTTAATGAAATAAATATTAAACTTGAAAAAATTCAAAGTATGATAACTAACTTAGAGAAACTTATTCTAAGTTAATGGAAGACAAAGCAATAATTAAGCCAATTGCTATTAAAATAAAAACACATGGCTTTAATGTCGCAGAAGGGTTTTCTGCCTATTCTGGCCCAGGAGCATCTGATAAAGAATACCCCAAACTATTTAACTTAGTCATTGGGTTGTTATGTTATGTCCTTAAGAGACAAGAAGATCTTGAAACAAAATATAATAGGATTCTAGGAGAACTAGAAAAACCTAAAACCAGTCCAGAACTGGAAAATCTTATCAAAAAATTTGATAATATCAAGCTAGGTTCTGGCCCATCTAGAAAAACTGCACTAAGTGACAAATACTTAGTAATGCAACAACGAACTACAGAAGTAAAATCTGTAGAAACTAAATCAATTCCTGACAAAGGAAAATCTAAAATAAATGCAGATTTGTCAACAAGCAAATCCGGATAAAATTCTCTACCCTAAGGAATTAGGAGTAGAGCTCAAATCTATCCTTCAAGTAATAGAACTTGAAGACCATTTAAAATCTCTTGGTCAGATCCAAGATGACCAAGAAATTTATACTGATGAAAATCAAAATATAAGAGTTAGATCCAAGGTCATATCAGATATAGAAGTAGAAGACTCCCTAGCAGGGAAAAATATTAAAAACTATATGGATGTGATCATGGAAGGTGAAAATGTGTCGGAAGTAATTTCAGGACTTCCACCTAGTGGTTATCTCCCTAGGTTACCCTATGCTGATATAGGTGAAGGCGTACAAAAATATAAGCGTAAGGGAAAAACATTTCCTTTAGGGATCACTGATCAGAGGAAACTGACTGATCAGGGAAGAGTCCTAAATTTGGCGGCCCATGATCCACAGCTTTGGCCCCAAATTATTGACCAATGGGGTGCAATCCTGATTAAGGATTACCTCAAAGCAAATCTAGGTCATACAGACTCTAGAGAAATGATCGCCTATTTGGAAACATATTTAGGTGAATCTGCTAGAGCAACGTGGGAAGCATACAAACGATGCCATCCTACGGAATATGAGAAAGATTTGTCCTTGGGGATTAATCCTTATAATTTTGTGTTCAGAATACAAATCATTCTAACAGGTGCTAGTCCAAATATGGGAACCATAGAATTCCAATATGAAGCCCTCAACAGGTTAGAACAACTGAATCTAACAAGTTGGAGCTATATTAAGCAATTTCTAAATGATTACTATTATTACACTTCCGTATCTGGAAATGCATATGATAGTAATATAAGTGATAAGCTTTTCAGGAAATTGCCTGGAGCATTAGGAAAAGAAATAGTAGACTATTGGCCTACTTATTTCAAAGATTTGAATTCACATCCCTTTATGCAAAATATAGCATTTAGGATAGGATATATTTGAAAATTTCTGGAAAAGAAATGTACGGAAATTAAAATCCAAAAACAGCTAAAACGAGACCATTCTTTTTGTAAAAATATTTATACTACTCAGAATTATGGATATAATCCTGAGAAAAGAAAGCCTACTAGGAGAAAGGGTAAAAAGATGGTTTTAAAATCTAAAACCAGAAAACCTAGTAAACAATACTTTTTGAGAAAATCTAAAAGTAAAGCTCCATACTTAAATAAGGACAAACATGTCTGTAAGTATGGTAAAAAGAGAAATTATAAAAATAAACTCAGCTGCATTGTATGCAAAAATAATGATCATTTAGGAAGTCATTGTCCTAAATTGATGAATTCATATTCTAAGGAAGCAGTGTTCTTAAATAACACTAATCAAGAACTCATTAGCATAGATGAATATGTTAGTGACTCAGAATCCATTTATTCCATAGTCTCGGTTGAAGGCTATGAATCTCCCAAGGATTTAACTTCCAGTGAGGAAGATTATCCTTTAGTTAAGAGTTTCGTCCCAACTGATACTGACATAGCTCATCAGCTTGATGCCCTTGATGAGTTTGAAGAATTAATAAATTCCATAGACGAATAAGAATTCAAAAATCTTAATGGATAAAAATTCCAAGGCGTGTGAACATAATTGGAATTATAAAGATGGCAATTTAAACAGAAATTGTTTTGTTTGTTGCCGATATCCTAGCATAGAACACAGATGGAAATGCACTCTGTGTTATAATGAGATCTGTAGACTATGTCTAACTGACCTCAAACCCGAATTAGTCTTGTCTGTTACCCAAGACAAAAAACCTAAACACAAATTTGAAGAGTCTGACCTTGAAAAAAGGATTAGAAGACTTGAAAACTTTAGAGAAAAATCTGAAGAATTTCAAGAAAAAACCCAAAAGAAGCTTCATGAGCTTGAAGAACAAATTAACCCTCTCCCAAAAGCTAAGGAGAAGGGAAAAGAACCTCTCATTACCGAATATGGTAGTAAATTAAAACCAGCAAAACCACCCGGTTTTATAAGTTTTATACACCAAAAAGATTCTAATGACCCTCATTTCTACCAGCTAATGGTAAAATGTAGATTAATTCTTGAAAGTGCTATTATTGAGGTCCAAGCACTCATTGACACGGGATGTACTATAACCATCCTAGATGAGTCTTTAATTGACCCAAGATATACTAAACCTTAAGAAAAACCCATAGTATCAAATACTATGTCCGGTCATAATTTGGAATACAGAACCTGCATTCCTAAAGATAGAGTAAAACTCCAGCTTACTGATGAAGAGGGGGCTTTTACTACTCTATTACCTTGTCCAAAAATTTATATTGGAAATTTCCACTGTAAGCCTATATATTTTATCATAGGCCTTAGTTTTCTTATTGGTGTCAATCATGGAATGATGCTCACTAAAAACCAACTCCAGATTTTCCATGAACCACCAAGCTGGTTTGATGAAATTTTCTACAAACCAGAAACCTTTACTTTAGGAAAGGTCCAAAATTCAGAGTGCGAGAAAAGCATGGTGGGACCACCATCTAAAACTCCTCCACTCCAAGACGAATGCACTTGTCCCATTAAAGGACAATGCAAAAAGCAAGCTATGATGTCTCAAAGCATCATAGATAAAGAATATATATCTACCTTTCTAGAATGTAAAGTAGAGGCTTCATCTTCTATGAATCTTCCTATTTCCCATTCTAATCCTGCAAGTTCTTCTGAATTGTAGGACTTGGGTTTAATAAATTTGATTCCTTGTGATGCTACTGCATCAACAATACCATCAATGTTCAAGTTATATTTAACTTGATCATTATTACTTAATCTTCCGACTATGGCAATAGAGACTAGAAGGTTGTCTCCTTCAGTCATATCTTCATATCCTCGAGTTTGGATTCCTACACAAAGATATTCCTTGGTTGAGATCTATCTCCACTGCTCCTAAATTTGCTTTAGCAGCTTTGTTGAAGCGTTTGTCAAGAATCATGACAAAGCACTTAGCTCCAGTTTCTTTCCTAAGAAGAGGTCTAATTTGTATGGCAATTAAACCTATATGAATTAGGTTATATTCCCTAGTTCTTAACCTACAGGCTCCTTCTGGACTCAAAAGGTTAATAGTTTTTGTCTGATTACTCAGGACAGACATAACCACCTCTCTGTTATAGGTGTACCTACCTTGTAAAGGCCTCCATTCTGAGTGCCTATACAAGATTTCAGGGTTTAGGATTTGTCTAACCCCTCTTTCTTGTTTATCTTCTGGGATCTCAGCAATTTCCTCTAACTGTATGTTATGAGGGTAGTTTGAAGAGGCAAGATCTCTTCGTCTTCTAATGGTTTCACCTAAAAAGGTCAGACGGGACTGGTTTCCTGCAGAAGGAGTTTCCCTCAGTGTTCTAGATCTACCATAAAATGGTACAGTTCGAGTCTCACTCATGTTATGAGTTGATTAATTACTGTCCTTCTATCCTGCAGGATTTAAAGTCAGAAGTTTTTAAAGATGCTTGATCTTTTAGAACAGTCAGGTTCGTAAAGACACACCCTCCCTCTCCCATTTTCTTTCTTCAATCTCTTATTTGTTTTTTATATGAGGCCTATTCTAATGGTTTAGCATTTCAAGATATAGTATAATACTGTTATTCCTTGCCTAGGGCATGGATGTCTGGCAGAGCTTACTCCTACTAACTGCGTTTAGCGGGCGTTTTCCCTATCGACATTCTCTTTTGCCTTGGCGGTAGTTTACCCTATAGCACTTCGTTTCAGCATGGCCAAACTAAAAACCCTTAGACTAAACAACGAAATGAACAGTATCATGATATCCTTGCAAAATAGCTGTCAACGAATGCCTAGAATTCTCTATGCAAGAATAAGGCCTTTCAAATGTAATAATAGAAAGCAGAAAGTAAAGAGAAAAGGGAGGAAGGGACTTACAAACAAGATCTGTTCACAAAGATTTTCACATCTTATTGAACTTCTAACTCCTTCCTTTGGACAGAAGGAGGTTACAACTCTTTACCCAGACATGGCTAGATTCTAAATTAGCCCGAAAGGGGGCGATCTCTTTTTTTTCTCTAAGATCACTTGGTAGCTATCAGTTCATTGATCGATGCCCCTTACATGTTGCCTTCTCCTTTATTTATAGACAGAGAAGTATACTATTTACATGATTGAGGGTTACAGGTGGACCCTCACCATCTTATCTCCTAATTGTCACATTAGGATTTTGGAGTTTTGTGCGTTACATATGTCACACTTACAATGGGTATCTTTATAGTAGGACCCTCCACTATGTTGTTATCCTTATCTTCAACTTTCTTTTGTTGTAATGATAAGGGTTCATGATTGCATGAAGAATCTTCAAGCTTATCTTCAGCCTTGTCTTTTTGTAATGATAAGGCTCTATTATTGCACGGAGAATCTTTTTTAGTCTTGTATTTTTGTAATGATAAGGCTTCTTTTCTCCTTTTGGCACGATTTTCAGCCTGCCATATTTTGCAATGATATGGTCCTACTTTAGCTTTTGCTTTTTCAAGCTTTAGCTTTCTTTTCTGATGTATCAGCCAACCTAATCTCTTCTTCTAGAAAAAGTAGCTTCCTCTTTTTCTGGCTATCCTCCACATAGTCTTCACGAGGATGTGCTTTCTTCATATTCCGAAGATATTTTTGACTGGCGCCCTCTTTTGATCGTAAAGCCTCCATGTCTGGATGTAGTGCCTGATTTTGACTCAACTCTTCTGATTCAAAAAGTTTTTATCTTTTCTTCTTTAGAATTGGCTTCTGTAGCCTTTTCTCTGCCACAGACATAGCATGTCCGCTTCTCGTGTTTAATGAGGTTGCAGTAAAGTTTTGCTATCTCTTGAGAACACCTATGGTCACCCATATCGATTCTCTTTTGAAATGCTTGCAGCTTTGCTAAAGAAGAGGGACCCTTTCTTTTAGCAGTACTTATTAAAGCACAACGACTACTGGAGGCATGATGCCACCAAATAGCATTTTTCATGTAGGCCGATGCAGCCTTAACAATGGCCTTGAAGCCTATGGCTCTCCTGTAATGGATAATTTCCATTAAATCTTTATTATAGGGATAAGCCTTCTTATCTTGAGCTGTGTCAAAAGTAAGCTCATGATTCTTTCCTACTATCCCAATATGAATCAGGTGTAGGCTAGATTTTTCTTTAAAGTGGCTGTTTTCTTTTTGAAGAATTTCAAGGCCAACTAAAAAGAATTTTAGAGAAATAACAGTTTCATTTGAAACATGCCGGATTATTGACAGAAAATTCTTTTACTGCCTTTGTAATCTCAGGGGGTAATAATTTGATTTCTTCAAAAGAAGGGGATAAATAAATATTACTAACTGAAGCAAAATTGAACCATTTTGCAACAAATTCAGGTGGTGTTCCTTGAAAGAAAATAATTCTAGGATATATCCCTGAAAAATTTGTTAAAAAATTTCCTTGTGGATCTTCCACAGGAAGTTTATATAATTCGAAAAGATTTTGACCATACAAATTTACCAATTCGGGAATTGTTGGAATCTTTTTCATTAAAACTTCTGTGGGATTTTGAATTCTCACAGTTTGAGGTTTCAAGACGAGGTCAGCCGCTGTATGACCAGAGGACTGTCCTTTATCTTTCTCAATTACCTGAGCCAGATGCAACTTGTCTTCAGCCATTGAATTGTCAGGGGTCTGAATTTTCTCTTTCCCAGTTATTGGGTATAGAGGCAACTTTTGTTCTTCAACGATTTTACCCATTAGAGGACTTGGTTTTGCAACCCTTGTAACCACACCTGTTTTAACCAGTGAGGTTAGTTCTTTCTCCAGATTATGGAGGTGATCTGTTATAATATCCTGGCTCTTTGAAAAATCAGACTGTTTTTCAAAGAACTCAGTCAGCAATCTCTTCTGTTGTCTTCTGAGTTCAAAGAACATATCAACTGCCTTCGAGATGTCTTCAAGGATTCCTTCCATCTTTTACCTGCAAGTCAAGCAGTCTAGATAAGATGTCAGCAATGCTATTATCTTTACCTTTGATATGCTCAAAAGTGTACTGACAGGAATACTGAATTACAATATCTCTGAAATTTAGCCACCTTCTGGCAGACGACCTTTTATGTGTTTCATGCATCTGTGAATGAAACTTAACAATTGCTTCACAATCAGTTCATATTGTAAAAGCTTTTCGTAAGATAAATAATTCAAATGCTTTGAAGGCATAAGAAATTGCTAAGAGTTCTATATCTATGGAAGATATATTACCTTTTTCTTGAAATTTACCGGATGCATACCTGCAAATTTCTTCACTTGATTTGGGATCGTATTTTGAAGGTTTAGCAAGTGATAGTACTCCCCATCCAAGATGAGATCCGTCAGTTTGGATTACCAAATAGTCTGTGCTAAGTGGTAACCTTAGAGGTTTTAGTTGTTGCACTAATTCCTTAATTTTGTTAACCTGATTTATATCTTCTTCATTGAAGAAAAAAACACCATTTGGTCTTAGTTTTGCATAAAGTCCTGACACAAGATTATGCATTTGTGGAATATAGGGTCTAGCATAATTTAAGACTCCTAAAAATTGTTGAAGCATCTTTTTGTCTTCAATTCTATCGGGAAAATCTTTTAAGATTTTCTCAATAATGTGTGGCTGAAGTTTTATATATCCATTGCCAATTTCAGTTCCTAAGAATTTGATGTGAGTTTTCATCAGCTCCATCTTTTTCTTAGAAATTACAATACCATGTTCCTCAAAAGTTTCAAACACCTTTTTGAGATGAATAACATGTTCTTTCTTAGTTTTTGAGAAAACTAGGATATCATCAATATAAACTATAGAAAATTCTTTGCAACTTTCCATAGCAAGATCCATTTTTCTTTGAAATACACTAGGAGCATTTTTCAAACCAAAGGGCATTACAACCCATTCGTAGTGTCCTTGCGGGCAAGTGAAAGCAGTCCATGGAATTGAACTTTCTTCCATTCTGACTTGCCAAAATCCACTTTTATAGTCGAATTTTGAAAAATATTTTTTATCTTGAATTCTTTGGAGCAAGGAATCTTTAGCAAGGATATTATATCCATCATCCCGGGTATTATCATTCAACCTTATATAGTTGATGACCATTCTTGATTTCCCTCTTACTTGTTCAGAGTGTTTATTTACAATAAACGCTGCAGACCTGTGAGGGCTGGAACTCATCCTGATAACCTTTAGGTTAATCAAGTCTTTTATATGGTTTGCCATATCTTTTTCTTCTTCTAGAGAGGGTTTGATATTGGCTGTTTTTATCCTAAGATCAGGATTAATTATATCAAGTTTGCACATAACTTGGTTTTTCTCCCAATATTTCTGGGGATTATCTCCTATGATTTCAAGTTTGGATAACCTAGAGATTAGGTCATCAATCTCTTGATAGCTTGAATTAATTCCAACTTGTTCAAAGCAGTTTAGAATTCTTTTTGTATCTAGGACATAGTCAAATATTCCAAATCAATCAAAATCAATATCAACCAATCCTTCATATTTCGGGATTAGGTGGTATTTTACTTCACATTCTAGAAAGGTAGATATATATTCTTTATCTATGATGCTTTGACACATCATAGCTTGCTTTTTGCATTGTTTAATGGGACAAGTGCATTTGTCTTGGAGTGGAGGAGTTTTAGATGGTGGTCCCACCTTGCTTTTCTCGCACTCTGAATTTTGGACCTTTCCTAAAGTAAAGGTTTCTGGTTTGTAGAAAATTTCATCAAACCAGCTTGGTGGTTCATGGAAAATCTGGAGTTGGTTTTTAGTGAGCATCATTCCGTGATTGACACCAATAAGAAAACTAAGGCCTATGATAAAATATATAGGCTTACAGTGGAGATTTCCAATATAAATTTTTGGACAAGGTAATAGAGTAGTAAAAGGCCCCTCTTCATCAGTAAGCTGGAGTTTTACTCTATCTTTAGGAATGCAGGTTCTGTATTCCAAATTATGACCGGACATAGTATTTGATACTATGGGTTTTTCTTAAGGTTTAGTATATCTTGGGTCAATTAAAGACTCATCTAGGATGGTTATAGTACATCCCGTGTCAATGAGTGCTTGGACCTCAATAATAGCACTTTCAAGAATTAATCTACATTTTACCATTAGCTGGTAGAAATGAGGGTCATTAGAATCTTTTTGGTGTATAAAACTTATAAAACCAGGTGGTTTTGCAGGTTTTAATTTACTACCATATTCGGTAATGAGAGGTTCTTTTCCCTTCTCCTTAGCTTTTGGGAGAGGGTTAATTTGTTCTTCAAGCTCATGAAGCTTCTTTTGGGTTTTTTCTTGAAATTTTTCAGATTTTTCTCTAAAGTTTTCAAGTCTTCTAATCCTTTTTTCAAGGTCAGACTCTTCAAATTTGTGTTTAGGTTTTTTGTCTTGGGTAACGGACAAGACTAATTCGGGTTTCAGGTCAGTTAGACATAGTCTACAGATCTCATTATAACACAGAGTGCATTTCCATCTGTGTTCTATGCTAGGATATCGGCAACAAACAAAACAATTTCTGTTTAAATTGCCATCTTTATAATTCCAATTATGTTCACACGCCTTGGAATTTTTATCCATTAAGGTTTTTGAATTCTTATTCGTCTGTGGAATTTATTAATTCTTCAAACTCATCAAGGGCATCAAGTTTGAGGTCTGTATCAGTTGGGACGAAACTCTTAACTAAAGGATAATCTTCCTCACTGCAAGTTAAATCCTTCGGAGATTCATAGCCTTCAACTGAGACTATGGAATAAATGGATTCTGAGTCACTAACATATTCATCTATGCTAATGAGTTCTTGATTAGTGTTATTTAATAACACTGCTTCCTTAGAATATGAATTCCTCAATTTAGGACAACGACTTCCTAAATGATCATTATTTTTGCATACAATGCAGCTGAGTTTATTTTTATAATTTCTCTTTTTATCATACTTATGGACATGTTTGTCCTTATTTAAGTTTGGAGCTTTACTTTTAGATTTTCTCAAAAAGTATTTTTTACTAGGTTTTCTGGTTTTAGATTTTAAAACCATCTTTTTACCCTTTCTCCTAGTAGGCTTTCTTTTCTCAGGATTATATCAATAATTCTGAGTAGTATAAATATTTTTACAAAAAGAATGGTCTCCTTTTAGCGGTTTTTGGATTTTAATTTCCGTACATTTCTTTTCCAGAAATTTACAAATATATCCTATCCTAAATGCTATATTTTGCATAAAGGGATGTGGATTCAAATCTTTGAAATAAGTAGGCCAATAGTCTACTATTTCTTTTCCTAATGCTCCAGGCAATTTCCTGAAAAGCTTAACACTTATATTACTATCATATGCATTTCCGGATACGGAAGTGTAATAATAGTAATCATTTAGAAATTGCTTAATATGGCTCCAACTTGTTAGATTCAGTTGTTCTAACCTGTTTAGGGCTTCATATTGGAATTCTATGGTTCCCATATTTGGACTAGCACCTGTTAGAATGATTTGTATTCTGAACACAAAATTGTAAGAATGAATCCCTAAGGACAAATCTTTCTCATATTCCGTAGGATGGCATCGTTTGTATGAATCCCACATTGCTCTAGCAGATTCACCTAAATATGTTTCCAAATAGGCGATCATTTCTCTAGAGTCTGTATGACCTAGATTTGCTTTGAGGTAATCCTTAATCAGGATTGCACCCCATTGGTCAATAATTTGGGGCCAAAGCTGTGGATCATGGGCCGCCAAATTTAGGACTCTTCCCTGATCAATCAGTTTCCTCTGATCAGTGATCTCTAAAAAAAATCTAATGCACTGAAATATCCTTCAAAGGAAGGATCAAATTCTAGCACAAAGAGTCCAAAAGTCCTTGACATGAACGAAGCATGCAAATCTGAGGAAAATGGTTGCGATACTTCAGGAGCCTTTCAATCAAGTTCAGTAGAAAATAGCCACATGGCTTCATATCTTGTCAACAAACTACACATTATGAATTCTTTGGAATTTCCATTAACCACCAACTCTGATAAGTTATTTTAGATTGGTTTCGGTCATCAAGAGTTGAATCTTGGAATGCTTTCACACATTAAGGATGATACTCCTGCAGGTTCAGGGACTAAGGTTAATGCATGCATAAATTTCCCCGATCTAGGTAGGGAAGGACCTCTTTTAAAGCATAAAAGGAGCACTCCAGATGGATCATGTATTTTTGGAGAGGAGGATAAGAATGTTGATCACGACCAGAAACAGCAGAAATTGCAAAGCAACAGTTCATCTAATGCAGAGAGCGATCGAAGTAGGCATAGATATAAGGTCAATGAAGAGCAGCTTTCATATTGAGGTTTGAGTGCACCTGAGAGCGATGTATCTAATGCTAAAGGGGAAAAAGGTTTGAGTGCTGAAATATTCATTGAATTGAAAGAGCATCGTAAAACCATCGATAAAGCTTATTCCCGACAGGAGGATAGTCCATGCTGGGAGCATGTTTCAATGAATGCAAAATCCAATTCACTTCTTATAGATGGCAGTCTTTGAGAAGATGCATGTTGTAAAGCAAAAAAACTTTTTGGAGTCAATCTGCAGCTTTTGAAGCCATCTTCTTCTGAATCATCAGATAAAGTGCATATCAAAGAAACTACTTCATGCACATGTACTATAATGAATGAAAACAAATCCAATTCACCTATGGCTGTGTGTCCAGCCTCTGGATCGGATACCTATACCTTTCATTACTAGATAAACTTGGATACTGTTTTAATTTGAAAATTCAAAATTATTTATTTAGAAATATTCAATCTGGATTGGTTATACATGTTTGACTGATTAACTACGAGCCATGAGTCTCTATCTTGTGGCAATATATCAATTGGTAATAAATGTGGCATGTTGAATGAAATTCTATATGTTTTGGCACTATCGCTTAGGACATATTAAGTATAAGCAGAGTAACACATACAAGAAATGTTCTAAAATGAGCAACAACAAAGTAGAAATTATTCATACAGATGTATGCAAACCGTTTGCCCTATGTTATGTGGGCGAAATGTATTTTGTCACCTTTATTAACAATTACTGCTAATTTATCACTATCTTATATTTGAGAAATTGGAATTCTATTAAGCTTTGAAAGACTTTAAGAATGAGGTCGAAAAACAAAATGGAGAAGTAATGCAAGTGTCTAATCAGATAGAGGTGGTGAGTACTATGGATGTTTTACTGTGATGGGGTAACAGGAGGGACCTTTAGCATGTTTTCTCAAGGAAGAAGGCATTGTACCTCAATGCACTATGTCTGCTAGTGCATATTAGAATGATACAACTGAAAGAAGAAATCATATGCTTAAAGAAATGGTTCATCATATGTTGAATTATTCACCACTCTTTATTGGGTTGTGGAGTGAGGCTTTTAAGGATAGCTACACACAATTTGAATAATGTATCTGCTAAAGTTGTTTCTAAAACTCCTTATAGTTATTGACAGGCCGAAAGCCTCCACTATTATATATACACATTTGAAGTTATCCAGCAGGAGCCAAATTATATAACCCTCACATAAAGGCTTTTGACCCTATAACAATTAGTAGCTTCTTCATTGGTTATCCAAAAAGGTCAAAAGGTTACATATTTTATTGTTCATGTCATTGACAATAAGATTTGTTATTCATCAAGATTATGTGGTACACTTATAGGAACCCAATGATTTCATAGATGATGATGATCCAATCACCATTATGGAAACTATTGAGTGTATGCAATCTGCACGTTGGATAGAAGCCATAAAAGAAGAGTTAAACTCACTAACACTCAAGTGTGGGACCTTGTCGCTCTATCTAAAATAGTCAAACACATATGATGCAAATAGGTATTTAAAACTGAAAAAACTCTAATGACAAAATTGAGAGGTACAAGGCAATGATGGTTGCTAAAAGGCTTCACTCAAATGGATGGCATTGACTATATAACGAGACATTTCCAACTAAGAAGTCAACGAATGAATATTATTTTACTTTTAAAACTCGTTTTGACCTAGAGCTACATCAAATGGGTGTAAACATTAAATGGTGATTTACAAGAAAATGGGATGGGGAATTGTTCTCTTATTAACCGTATCTGCTTTTTCAGATATTCATATACTTGGATTCAAACCCAGATTTTAATATGAATGAAAGAAATGTCATATTCAAATCTGAATCCCAAATCAAATTTCGAAATTTGAATCTAATTTGAATTTGATTTTTATATTCATGTCTAAGTCTGAATCCAATTTTGGTCGATTTTCATATTGTGAGAGCATCGAATATAGGATTTTCGTTTGAAACTAAATACAAATTTGAATTCAATTGTACATTTATGTATATCTAAATGGAATTTGATCGAATATTATTTCTTAAATCTGAACTGATCTGATTTCTGAATTAAATATTAAATTTTTTCTTCTTCTGATCTTTTTGAAACAATTCTGTCAGATATCTGATTCAAGGCCGATATATTCATGGCATCCTTAATTGGAAGCCTCCCACCTCCAACATGTTCACCATTATAAATAGGGGACAAGCCCATTTGGGTGTGTCAAAGTGGATATGGATGTACAACAAGTCAAGCGAACTCAAACTCAGTGAACCTCGACTCATTTCCTAAAAGAGTCCATTTCCGGCATATAAACAAGTTCAGTTCAAGATACATGAACTCAACTCAATTAAACTTCATGAACTCAATAAATTTTTTAGGTTTCATATAATGTTTTATATATTTAAAAGAATTACCAATAATTCTTGCTCAAATTTTCTATACCACTCCCAATGATGAGCACTAGGAGCCTAATCTTCTAAATGCAACAATTGATTACTTAATAGTATGACTACCTTTTCTAACAGATCTTGAAATTAAACATAGTTTCCTTTCATTGGTAATATGGCCACCTTACAATCTCTTAATATGAACTTGTCAATGTTGCCTATTGAAATTAGTATAGATTACAATCTTAGGGCATGTTGTATCTATGCATCGGCCTCTTAAATTTGTTTATAAATGCATATTAAAAAATGTTTTGGTACAATAATAGAAACCTTAGTGTTTGCTAATTGTAAACAGTAATTTTAAATGTAAACATCAAATCTCACAAAGGTAAGTAAATAGCTGCAATAAGACAACGTTGTTGATGATGAAAATGAAAATAAAAGTGATACCTAGGTAGAAAATGAAGGATTTTCTTGATTTGGGTATGGGAATTGTACCATTAAAGGGGTAAATCGTCTCTAATTGATCAATATATATATGTATATCACTATGTTGAGCTTTTTCTACATTTTCCTATTTAAAAATTCTCATGAATTAACAATTAACAAAAAGACAAACTAGAAGAGGTACCAACCACAATATGTGGTTCTGTCATTTTGGCATGACCAGCCAATGTGATTATATAGAGTGAGGAATAAATGGTCAAAGTGAAAAAACAAATTAGAAGCGGTTACCAACGCAATATGGTTTTGACTGGGATTTCGTCAGGATAAAAGTTTTTTTCTTTCTTCAAGCACACCTTTTACCTTCGCTCATCAAGCCATGCCTGAGCAAGATGACGATGACACACATAAGTCACATTTTGAGCACTGAAGCGCATTTTTGGGGCTTGGAGCCTTCCTGAACGGAAGTTGAAATAAAAAAAATTCATTGAAGCCATCATTAATTGATATATAGTGCATGGTATGTGATATTTTAGGACCAGAGGTGCAATTCCTGTGCCACATAGAGCCTTTGTGCTCCAGAACAACATAAAAGGGCATAAATGAATAAAAAAAAGTTCATTGTTACTATCCCCAGGTGGACTCTGTTTCACTAAGGAAGAAGATAACCCCAGAGTGCAGAATCTCTTCTTCAGCCAAATCTGCTACTTCTATGTCATCAAGTGGGGTCAGTTGATAATGAATTCCTACAGGGTGTAGTATGAGCAACAAAATAAAAAAGAAAAAAAAGAACTGATCCAGGCATCTGCCATATCAGCAAGAAAACAAGAAAGGGGAAAACTGATCGAAAAAAGACTAAAAAAATGACGTGCCGAATTTCGCCTGAGGACACCCTCAAAGGAAGAAATGAAGAAGAAACTTGAGGAAGAGAGAGAAAGAAAAATTAATACCTATTCTTGTTGGGCTTTTACTGCTGCTGCTCAAGCTCTGGTCTGCTCACCGATCGCCACATATGGCTGGTGATAGTAGATGCTTCCAGCTGCTCAACATAAAATCCTCAAAAATAGAAGGGGACAAACAAGTTTCAAGAGGGTGAGGAGAGATAAAATGAGAGAAGGAAATGGAAAAGAAGTTGACAAAGAGCCACTTATACCTGTTTTGGGAAATTTGACGTTGACCCGTTGTTTTGTACACAATTCCAGTGAAGACCCTTTTGTTTTTTTCAATTATTAACATGCAATCTTTTGGGTTTCAGTAGAGGTCAGGTTGACCCGATCTTTATAAAAAATTAAATGCAGGACCTAATCAGGGAAGACCATAGTTGCATAGAGTAAAGTAAAGATGATTTGTTTATAATCCCTTATACATGCAGCTGCGACTTGCGTTACAGATCCTGCTCCTCCATCAAAAAATTCTTCATAATGTAACAATTGCATTATAGAATATAGCTGTATGTGTATACATCAAGCATACAGATCTATCTCACTTACAAAAATTCCAGTAGAAGCCATACATTGGATTTAAAAACAGTTTAACAATTGTTTTTTTTTTTAAATTAAACCGTAAGAAACGTAACTTATATATCTCTTCCCAGCCACTATGTGCAATCTCAATGTATTTAAATCTAAGAATCCACACCAATAATGTTTTCAATGTTTACAAAGACTGCTCCACAAATTAAATGAGAAAAATAAGAGCAACTCCTTTTGAAACACCAAATGTCCAACTTTTCTTTCTGTTTTTTAAACAAACACTTGATCTTGTCAAAAGTATTAAAGTAATCATCCAAATGATGAAATTATCCCATCAACTTGAAAATATTATCAAGAAAATAGAATTAAAAAGGAAAAACTGCTAATTAATGGCTCCGGTACAAACTCCAAAGTTATCTAGACCAAGATTGTGGGGATAAGTTTAAGTAGAAAGATGTAACTCACTAATAGCTATATATATGTAAAAGGTATTCTGAACTGACAACCAATATGAGCTATTAAGTTGAACCAAGTTGAAGAGTATGGTCTCAAAAATGTCAATGGCTGATATATATAAAAATGTATCTCTGGGTTTTTGATGTGGCAACATGAAGGATTGATTATGGAATTCTGCCCATAAGGCGAAGATTTTTGTGGAGACATCTCAAAGATAAAAATTAAGGATGTAGAAGATATAGTTATCAGAATCATTCACAAACACCAAAACTGAGGACATTTTCCCTTTCTTAACTAAAATTAATTTTAAGACTGCTACTTGAATAAAAATAAAACAAAAGAATTGGTCAACATGTAAAAGTAGGCCAAAGAATGAGCAAACATGTAAAACTAATCCGAAGGTGGATATTAAAATCACCCAAAAGGAGAATATAAGTTTGTAGATCATTGTATGAAAGCTGGGAACATCCTGAATGGTGACATTGAGTTCCTTTTCTTTTTGTTGGCAATGTTGTGCTTCGATTGAACGTGCCATGATTTATTGATATATATATGCACATTTTGATAGAGGGAAAATGAAATGGTGAAAGCAACAAAATATGTTACTTTTCAGGGTTGATTTCATCTTTCCAAGAATGTCTTTCCTCCTTAAACAAAAATGTGGCTGCATTTTCCCCAAGTGCAATGACTTGTAGGGAATGGATCTCGTGAGATATAACTTCGATTCATTGGAACTGGAACTTGCTCGATGAGAGGTGCGCATCCTTATCTATACTGGTGATTTAGTGGCTGGTATATGTGCCCTACAGCGGTGATTTCGTCGCCGCTAAATCCATGTATACCAGTGATGTTTAACATTGCTTCAAGTCTTCACCGCTATAGACCTACAACGGTAGTTTTTTCCACCGTATATCTTGCTCTAACCAGTATCGGAGACACTCAGAGCTTCAGCTGCATGCTTATCATATCGCTCAAGTCTACCTCCCTCTCTGTTTTATGATTAACACTTGTATCTTTTCTACAAGTTAGCTATGTTTTTGTTTTAATTTAGTTTTCTGTCAACAATATGGTAGAATTTCACTAATGTTGGATTTAACAAAGGCTGTATGTCAAATTAAACCATGTGAAGTTTAATGAATTTATTTTACTTCTAACGGTTTGATGAAAAAGTGCCTCGCAAGTGTGTTGCTTAAATAAATGAAAGTATTGCTTTTTTTTCATCTGCCATACTTACAAGTTATTAAATATTTCACAAGCTTTGATGGAAAATAGTTGGTAACAACTAAATTAATTTAGACAGTTTTATCCTTCATTTCTGATTTTGACATGAGATAATAATGCCTTTTTCTTCTTTTTCTTTTCTTTAAATTTTTTACATTATCTTTGTGGGCATCATATGCTAAAACATATGTGTCACAACTTGTTGCTTTGCTAGTTCTCGCTTCACATAAATGAAATTGGGCAACCTTTAACATTTGACATGCACCAAAAGTGCACGGTAATAATACTAAGTCTATGACGATAACTCAAATGCAAGCAACCAATAAATGCTAAAATAACATAAGACATTTACCTCGAGTAGAGAATAAAAGACTTGATGTAATTAGGCCTTTGCCGTGGGGCTTCAAATACACTCTAACAAGCCCCATTGCCTCCTACATCTTAAAAAGCAACATATCTAACTAGAGCTGCAACAAAAAGATAGCAACTAATTTATGACTGTGACAAAGAACACCTTGCTCATAGAGAACATGAAACAACAATCGACAATTAGACATTTTAAAAACTGATACAAATACCTCCAAGTTGTAACTGGTTCAGTAGTTTGTCAAAATCATCAATATCAATAAATGCTGATTTTGTTGTAGACATAGGCTCCCTTCATGTACTTTAGATTCCCTCCATGGACATCAATAAAATTGCCAACAGTCACATGAAGAAAAAAAAGGTATTTTAAAGACTTACCACAACAACAACATGTTTGACAGTTCTCTTAACTATTATAAATTGTTTGAATATATTAAAAGACTACTGAAAGAACCAAAAAAAAAAGGAACATGTATCTACCAATATTATGGATCTTATAGAGATTTTAGTGGCAAAGTTTCATATATGTACAAGTTAAAATCACACTGCTGTTAAAGTAGATTCCACCAGTCCTTTTTGAAATACATTGGCAATGAGAATAAAAAGCATATTCAAGGAGGGATTTCCTTTTCTTTAAGTTCATATACAATTTCCATGCTTTATGGCATATTATCAAGGAAGGTTGAAACAAAAAATACCTTGCCAAAACAAACAACCAATGATCTTTAATCAACCCGAAACACTGAATTATAGCAATAGTAAGTTTAAGATTTATCCTATTCTAGGAATCCACGTTTAAGTAACATACCAACTTTACAATATTGAGATAACGTTCTATACATGTGTTTCTATGTGTCCGTGATCGTTTGGCTGAGCTTGGCCATGCATCGGTTTTAGGGATTGATACTGAGCTAAATGAGTATAACAATTCCAATCTATTCAAGCAACTAATGTAAGAAGTGAAGATAGAGGTTGTCTAAACGAAAATAATGTTTTCTCTCCAAAATAAGAGATAATAAGCTTAATGTATGAACATAATGTCCATGCTCTCATGTGATATACTTTTTGAGTAGACTAGAAACATGAAGTGTAAATCCAAGAATAATATTGAAAAGCAATACAACTACTCATGAGCACTACAATGAAACTGAAAAGAGAAATGAACCTCATCAGAAACTACACATTGAAGCCATGGTTCTGATGTTGTTAGATCAATTAGCAGTTTGTCATCATTTGAAGTCAAAAGTTCCAAACCATGAGGTTCATAACAAAGAGCTGGTCATTACAGTGACCAAGTATGCTGTTACTTCATATTGTTAGAGATTCATAAGCTCACATTCAAGTCCGCAAAAATAGATACTTCATACAACATTGAGAAATAGATAGAATGCAAAATATAGATGAAGATGGAAAATCCCATGTTGCTCTTCAACCTAGCAAATAGACACTCAATACGAGATGGGTGCTACATAAGCATATTTGTGTGTCTCTCTGTGTGTGTGTATACATAGATACATACTTATATCTGTATATATTTTATAATTTTATTCCCTTAGATTCATCAACATAAAGTTTGCTGTTGATCTGCAAGTACTTTATGGAAGAAAACATACACAAATTTTACTAAAAGATGAGTAATATTAACAACAAATTATTAACTGGAAATGTGCTTTTTATTTTCATTAATTGCCATATGTTCAATTCTGCTAATTGACTGAAAACATATCTCTCTCTCTCTCTCTCTCTCTCTATATATATATATATATATATATATATATATATATATATATATATATATATGATATATATAAATATGTTGATTATTGACAACCAAGCATCTGTTCCAAGAGGAACAAGTGCACCTGGTTGCAAGAACATTCAAACAAGATGTTTCTGTTCATGCTGCACATGGAATAGGAACCAGACGCAATTATGGCAACAGTTCTTATTCTAGAACAATTATGCCAAGGGTAACACCAAAATAAATACCCTCATGGTCACTTTGAGCAAGATAGTCAGAAGACGTAGAACTAAAGTCTTAATAAACTTATATGCATACCCTATATTACATCCCAGAACACAAAAGTCAGATTTCTTTAGGTCCAAAGCCTTCTCTCACGCTACAGGGAACAAGCAGAAGGCTTATGCTTTAGCAAGCAGCATAAGCCAAAGAGTTGGCTACTTTACTCATCCCTATTTTCTAAAATAACAGGAAACATAGAAAGAAAATGATTGAAACCTTTCAAGCACAAGGACATACAGAGAATCAACATATCATGCATGACCACTTGACTCTATGTAGCTTCGAAGAGATTTTGGCAAGTCAATCCATATCATGCAGGAGCAAACATGTGTGTGTAGTATCTCAATCACACCTGAAGATTGTAGTAACCTTAATCAAATCAGGGCCTACGTGCTAAAAATAATAATAAAAAATTATATTCCAAATTTAGACTAATGTACTTCTTTTCTAGTGCATTAATCCATAAAAAGAAATTTAAGATTTTCAGTTTGACATGACTCAGGTCCCACTGAAAGTGCAAAATATAGTGTTCTATGTTTGAAATGAGAGTGCCAAACGGAGTTTAATTTTTACCATAAATTAAGGATTCAAGTTTAATCTTTAACTTAGATTAGAATTCTTCTGAACTCGTTAAAATGAAAATATAAATATGAAAGGCTGTGGCCAAATTCTGGGCACAGCCTAAATTGATCTTGGTATTCAGGGAAGGGAAAATTTGAAAATAGAAATGTAGAACAGATACATGCACAGCAAAGAATACTCATTAATAGAAGTGGGGATATAGAAGCTACATAATAAGTAAAAAAAGTAAAATCTTGATAATCAGTCTATTGTCTCCTCAGATTCCTTTCTATTGGTGGGGAAAGAGCATGGAAAAAAGAGGATGGGGTGTTGGATAACCAATCACTGTAGCCTAAGTGAATTGTATGGAACGGTTAAGCCTTGGCCAATACCCGAATTGAGTGTAACCATTCAGCACCTGAGGCTGTGGATAGGTTCGGTGGTAATGACTGGAGCAAACATGCATGTGTAGTATCTCAATCACACCTAAAGATTTCAGTAACCTTAATCAAATGAGGGCCTATGTGCAAAAAATATAATAAAAAAATTATATTCAATAAAGACTGATCTATTTCTCTTCAAGTTTATTAATCCTTAAAAAGAAATTCAAGATTTTCAGTTTGGCATAACTCAGGTCCCACTGAAAGTGCAAGTATAGTGTTCTGTGTTTGAATGAGAGCACAGAGCGGAGTTTAATTTTATGATAAAAAGGCGTTGGGTAATTCTGGTTGGCATTGTTTGGTAGAAAAAGATCAAATGAAAGGAGAGAGAGGAAGGAGGGAGGGGGCGGAAGCTTCACATTTGTACAAATAAATTTATTGCAAGATATGGAAATTGCATGCCAAATGAATGCCAACCAACCATCTCTATACCATATTTACAATTGCTTCCCTAAAAGTCTTATAAAAATGGGGAAGATACAAAAGCTGATGTGCCTGTAGGTAAGTAATTGTATAAATAAAAATGTAAATATAAACAGTGGGGCATGTGCCTGTAGGTAATTGTATAAATAAAAATGGTTACTTGTAACTTTTCAGAAGAAAAATGCATCAAACCTAATCGGTCTCATTAATTATTTTTCCGGTCTAATTTGTCTAGCAACATATATATATGTGTGTGTGTGTAAAGTGGTGCATGGATTGATGAGTTCGATTCAATGACGGTAGGAAGGTATTCATACTCCACCCCATATACTGCATTATTTGTTCATTACAAAAGAATCTCATCTTATGCTGATGTACCATCTGGGGTTCTTCTCAATGACAAACTGTCATTTATTACAGCATCATACTACTAATGGTATCAGCTTGGTTTTGAATTGAAATAACATTGTTGTATTCAATGACGTGGATGTCAAAAGAGAAAACATAGAGTAGAAAGAAAACCCAACTCCTAGGTTGGACCACTAATCATTTGTTTGTTGGCAACTTCTTCCTAAATATGCTCAAGTGTTATTCCGTACACTAAGGCATGATCATGTTTGCAGTACAATAACTAGAACTATGTACAAGACAATCTTGGGCATCTAAGCCTTTTGTTACGAGAAACATTACTAAAAATAAATTGATATTCAAAAACTTTTCAGATCATCCTCTAGAGGTTCTTTTATAAGGTGAGATTCTTTATACATAACAAATGATGCAGTATACAAGGTGGAGTATGAATACCTTCCTCCCGTCATTGTATATATACAAGAAAATCTCGTGTCAAGTGAACCAAATTGACTTGAGACTCTGATTCTTTTGAGCAACTTCTCTACATACCTTCAACTCTTGCAACCATTCCACAGAAAATAGACAGCCCTCGCCACCATCATCTCTAATTAGCATGGTACGACAATCTGTCAACAGCTGACCATTGCATCACGTGGCTGAGTTCTGTTCCCCCTTAGCGTGTGGATGCAGAATGAACACATTGCCTAAGACATATTTTTGGTTGAAAGGCATGGAAATATTCACTTGAGCCTATAATCTTTTGGGGTACAAATTATGTTTGTGCTATTCTTTAATCATAATAACCTATACAGGTGATGAACGCAACTGGGACAGTAAAATACCGGCGACGGTTAGAACTGGTATAGATCTCTAACGATGAGGTAGTTCGCAGCCGTATATACTTATACCAGTGAAATGTCTCGCCGCTAAGGTATTTATACCGGTGTTCTCTAGCACCAGTAGAAATTTCACCGCTATAAACCTATAACAGCGATTTACCACCGCTATATTACCTAAACCCATAACGTAGCCACCACTGTTATTTGAATCACACAACTCAATGCATGAAATGTGCACCTCGAGTGCCTACCTATAGCTCATGTCCATCTCTCCCTCTACCTCTGTTTTGTAATTAATACTTGTATTTTTTTTCATTTTTCTATTTCACATTTTTTTTGTTTAATTTTTTTCTCAGCTACATGGTAGAATTAGATAAAAGCGATAAGTGTTAATTTATTGAAGGTTGTATGTTGAATGAAATAGTATAAGTTAATAAATGTTGGATAAAAATCATAGAGTTTAGTGAATTTATTCAACGTATAACCATTTGACCAAACCGGTGCTCTCATGAGTATGTTGTTTAAATAAACCA
>NW_022204914.1:0-27836 GCF_008831285.2 Nymphaea colorata | reverse complement strand
AACCCCAACCCCAACCCCAACCCCAACCCCAACCCCAACCCCAACCCCAACCCCAACCCCAACCCCAACCCCAACCCCATTCTTTTTTTAAGAAATATCATTGTGAAGGATACAAATAATAGCTACTTATTCTCTGTTGATTAGCTCTTTATCTTTATTGTTAATGGCCAACTGGATGGAGTGCAATATGGAATGATAGGTCTGTTGGAGTCTGGTTGTGCGAATGTAGCATGCACGCGATTTTATATAGGGTCTGCTCTTAGTCTATCAACTAGCTAGCTTCCCAAGCCAATTGATGCGGAACTAGGATGAGGACGATGATTTTGAAGTCGGCATCACCAACGTCTTCAAGATGAAGGAAAACCATCCCCACCCCGAGGAACATAGAGTGCCGCTCATCTTCTAGGTAGTCTAGAGAGTGGGGGCAGAACCTATGATGATGAATTATGATCAGATAAGAAGTAAATACCCTTACTTACTCATCGATTTCCTTGAAGAAAACATAGCCATCAACGGAGTAAGGATCAGAGAGCAGAGAGTTCGCCGCCCACGCAATCCAGTCAATAACTCAAGCAGAGACCAAGCCAATAGCAAATCCAACAACCAATTAGGAAATTAAGTAAGGATCTACTCGCCGAAGACTACTTTTCTGAGGCTGAAAGCATCGAGATTCAAATGGATGAGGATGCTGATAAGAGGTAAAGCAGGGAAGAGGAGGAAGAGGAGGAGAACGATTCAATAGCTAGCATATCTGAAGGATCATCCTGGATGGCTATCCTTAATCTAAAAGATAATAGACCAAGTAACAGCCAGTGCCCAACAGATCTCGAAAACATAATAAAAAAAAGATACTGCAAGATCTTCAAAAAAGCCTTACGTGCAGCAGTAGCAAGAAGAGTAAGAGTAGGAATAGGACGAAAATAAGGATTAGATGAGTAGAGCAATAAGGAAGATGAGGAATAGTAGGGATATGACCATAGTAGAAATAGGTTGAGCATGTGCCATAGGATAAAGACTACGACTATGATGCGTATCTGAAGCGGTTGTAAGGTTAGAATGAGCCATATCCCTAGGCAGTATTCTTCCAGATCAAGAGCAAAGCCAAGTACAAGTAATATCGGAAGTTAATGATTCGTGTAAACCTCAATCAGCAGCAAAAACAGCCCATCCCTTAGCAAACCCAGCAATAGCAGCCAAAGCAATAGCCAAAAGTAGCAAATATATAACAAACCAAAGTAGGTAAGCTAGCAATTCGAAGACTGTGGGGAATAGTCGGAAGAAGGGCAAGAGGAAATGATTGTATTTATCAGGTGGACTTAGCCCTAAATGATTTGAACTATGAGCTTAGCTTGCATACTCTTTAAATCTTTTACAGGTCTGGCTCTTTCTCCCCGTTTGCTCCCATAACTGCCGGGGATATGCCTCTATCATCTTGTACAGCTCGTCGTTCTCGGGAAGGTCGTTCTTATTGCGGGGAATTAGGTGGATTAGCGTCTTCTTCCATATCTTTTCATCCACCACCTGGATGTGCAGAGTCGTCGATTGCGCCTTGAAGAATTGGATGATTCCAGCATTGGCTGAGGCGCTCATCTTGGCTGCCTACTTCACCTCCTCATTCGACCACTTTGAGTATTGGTGGGCATCGCTGAGGTTAGTTATTATCGCATCTTAATTGGCAATTCAATACGTCCCTCCAGTATCTGCAGTTATGGGAAAAAGGCAACGCAAGCTTATCCCTGCCAGAAGATCTGTCCTGCCTCGCCAAATACCCTCCCAGATCTATCATGATATGTTATAAACAGAGAGTCTATGCATAAGTAACATGATTGGATGCTAAGATCAGAAAGCTTCAGTTTCCGCCATAACAAATACAAGTAATTGTCTTCGGTGTCCCTCTATTCCCTTAGATCTGAAAGGACTAATATCAGCAAGGATACCGTCTGAAGATTTGAGCAGTTTGTTCTTGAGGAAGAAGTAGAGGGAGCTATCGTTGGTGGTGAGCTGCAGTTTGGCGAGGTCTTCTTGATTGTTTGCTGGAGGACGCCGATGGTGAACTTGCGATCGGCCATGAACCTACCTCCCATCGCTCTTACTTGTAGTATTTGCCCGCCGGCAGCTTTGACTTCGGGTGGGTCTAGACGATCACTGCCACTTTCGTTGGATGCAATATGACTCCTTCTCGTAGAGCTCTTCCGCCTTGCCAAATCATACGTCTCTCTGAAACTCGTCATCAATTAATACTCAAATAGACAGACTAATAAATGCCTGTTGATAAGGGGTAGGGATATCTTGTATATAAAAACGGGAGAGTGGCTTTCAGGGTGGGTGGGGTGGGTTCAAATTTTGATTATATACTTGAGATGGAGAAAAATAAGTTGCTTCCCCTTTCCAACAGCCTGGAGAACTTGCTGTTCCCGCCGGGGAGGTACACCATTGCGCAGCTGCTCAACCTCACGCCCTACTTCAACAGCGGTTCGAAGCTCAGTCTGGCCAACACAAAGATCTCATGAAGCAATTGTTCGACACCGATGACGAGAAACTGTGGTGGGTGGTGAAGGGAGAGTACGGGGAGTCGATGCCAAGGTTCTCCTCCTGGTGCTGATGCTGCAACTGATGAGCAGGGAACGCAAGGTGATTTTCAACGAGGGCGCCAGCAACATCCACGCACCCAACAAGGAGGCGGTGGGGGCCAACCTCACCTCTCCGCGCAACAGAGCCACGCGCACTCTCTACATCAGCAACGAGCAGACAGAGATAATGAACTACATCAAGGAGCACTTCGTGACCTTCCTGAAGCTGCTCTCCAACGAGCCCAACACCCAGGACCCCTTCCTGGAGAGCGACGACCTGCAGCCGCTCAACTTCCTCTTCAAGGTCGACCGCACCAAGAAATTCTCCACCTACCTGCCCATCTTCAACAAGTCCCAGAAGCTCAAGGCCTCCACCATCAGCGACCACATCGTGCCGCGCATCACCATCACAGAACAGGAATTGGTCAGCCTCGAAGGACTCAGCTACGTCGTCACCATCAAGGAGGAGATCAAGGACAAGGATCTGCGCATCATCGGCTGCGAAGATTCGGAGATCTTCATCAATTCCCCCGTTAGATCGCTGTACGTGGTCAACTGTCTCAACTGCACCATCTACATCGCCTCCTGCGAACGCATCGCCTTCATCGACAAGTGCGAAAAGGTCTCCTTCACCGTCGCCACCAACCTCCTCCGCGTCTGCAACACCCACGACTCCAACATCTACTACTACGGGCCTTCCCCCATCATCCTCACCGGCGACAACAAGTCCATCTCGGTCGGGCCCAACAACAGCTCCTCGCCAGAGCTCCCGCGCCACCTGAAGGCTGCCTCGATCCCGCTCTCCTAGGCCAACTTCAGCAACTTCTAGCAGGTGCTGTTCAAGCAGATGATCAGCGACGAGCACAGCTGGAGCAGGATGCCGCCGTCTGAGTTCGACTTGCTTGTGCTGCCCGAGAAGGAGGACGAGCCAAAGAAGAAGGAGGAGAAGAAGCAGGAGATGGGAGACCTGCTGGCTCCCAAGGAGTACATAGCCGAGCTGGACGCCAGGAACAAGTTCTACGGGACAATAAAGGGCAAGATCGCCAAGAGCAACCTCAGCAACGACATGATGAAGAACCTGCACTCTGCTCTCCAGGGGAACTTCAGGGAGTGGCTGATCTCGAAGGGCTACACGAAGAACCTCAACGACCTCGTGAAGATGATGGACAAAAAGTGATGAGATATGATTGCATGCCCCCTTCCTGCCCGATTGCTGAAATATAATTTTATCCATGCGTATTCGGAAATAAAAAATAAGGGTGAATTCGCAGTTTAGCGAGCCCAGCGACGACGATAATGAGTTTTTGGATGATTTCCTCAAACCACCCCAGAAGGATAAATAATCTTCCCAGCACCTGCTCAAACAGGAAGCCAGCATCAGGCTCCAACACAATAGCGTGCCTTCCAAGTTGGCAAACCAGCATCCGCCCAAGTGGCAACAGCTCCAACAGACAGAGATAAACAAACAGATTCAAAACATACTCAAAACGATAAAAAAGGAAGAGGAGGTGAGAAGGGAAAGGACCAAGTAGTTCCTGCAGAAAGTTGCTGCTGAGAAGGAGGAGGAGAAACGCTTGCATGAGTTTAAGATCGCGGAGAGGAGGATTAAGAAAAGACTCATGCTGATGGAACGCAAGGAGAGACTGCAGCACTAGCTACTATCTTTTGTCCATAACAAAGAAGAAGAGGAACCAATAAACAGCTGAAAGAGAAGGCCAAAAGCGTAGACGATGTTGTCAACCTCCCCAAAAAAGAATAACGGCGTACAAGACTCCAATGCCAGCATATACCAAGCCATAGAGAGAGGCAACCAATGTAGTGAGGGAAAAAATATAGCTGACCTCCACACAGCACTACCTGCCGTAAATAAACAACGGAAGCGCCATCAACCTCAAAAACAATAGGAACTTCTCCCGAGTCTCCACCATCACCCTCACCAAGGATCTCAGCATGTAGTAACCACCCAGCAAGCCCAAAAAACACAAAAACTATCTAGCCTAACTAAGCAGGGCAAGAGACGAAACTATACCGAATCCAATGCGTAGCTGCAGCGTCTGTACGAGCAGGGAGAGACATCGCGTAGAAGGCAGAGCGAGCGGTGGAGCTGGCCAACCGGATCGAGAACAGGCGCAGGCTGAAGCTGAAGAACCTGAACTAGATGGACTACAAGCAAGCGGAGCGCAAGATAAGGCTGCTCAAGTTCCTCCACCAGCAGTATCAATGATTTCTTACACTATGCATTATAATTGTGATGGGGAAGGGCCGCATCTTCCACTTCGGCTTCGCAGGGGCCGCCGAGCTCTTCGAGGCAGAAGCTGTCCCCTTTCGCGGAAAGAAACTGGGAATCGATAACCACCTCCGCAACATAGCCATCAAGGAGGGACTCGCCTCGCTCTCCTCCCCCATGGTCGGCGAGTTTTGGAAGGCGCTAGTCATACTTAATCGCCAGTGCCTACGCGCTGGCAAGTGGAACGGCTATTCCCAGCTGCGCCACTCCTCCTACGATACTTACTTGAATCCGCAGCTGCTGGACCAGTCCACAGAGGTGGTGGAGGAGTGGGAGGAGTGCTGTGGCTACCCTGGCATCAGAATGATGATTCCACGAGCGAAAAAGGTGATGGTGAAGTACAAGGAAGAATGCAAATACGAGGACCGCACCAGTTAGCTGATTGATTTCCAGCCAGGCTCCTCCTGCACGAGATGGACCACATCGACTGCGTAGACCCTCTGAAGTTGGCCACCAAGCTAGAAATAGTCTCACCCTAACTTAGGGAGAAGTACGATCCCACCATCCAGGCTCTGTTTGCGTAGATGGCTGCAAAGCGACAGCCAGGTAGCAATATTTACGAGCGGGGAAGGACTTCAACGAATTGCGGAGATAAATAGCCTTCTGCATCACCGACCACTACCGCAAGTGATCTCTCCCTACTTTACCGTTCACTTTTTCCTCTCCTTGCACTTTGCCCCTTAACGACTCTCCCTGAGGACAAAGTGGCTTCGTATAATTCATCCAGAATATTATCACTGGCTGCATGCAGGATCTAAAAAAGCTGATCTGCTGCTACGACGAGCGTCTCTTCCCCGACCCCTACAACTTCTCCTTCGGCACTGACGAGCACTTAAAGACCAATCGTCTCATCTTCGAAAGCAATTTCGTACGCACTTCCAAGTACCGCTGGTACACCTTCCTCCCCAGTACAAGGCCCTCCACTTAGAATCCCTCCTCCTGCAGTTCGAACGCCTCGCCAATATCTACTTCTTAGTGATTGCCATCCTCCAGTCCATCCCCGCCATCAGTCCGTTGGGACCCCTCACTGCCTGGGCGCCCCTCATCGTCGTCCTCGGCATTTCTATGCTGCGCGAGGGTATAAGATTAGATATGCAGGTTACGAGGACTACCAGCGTTACCGTTCAGACCAGAGTCTAAACCACGAGCAGAAAGCGAAGGTGCTGCGGCACGGGGAGTTGTAGTAAGTGGAGTGGAGCGATGTGGTGGTGGGAGACATTTGCTACGTGGTGGAGGAGGATCGTTTTCCTGCGGATCTGGTCCTGATTAGTTCTGTTTTCTCTGACGGGCACGCCTTTATAGAAACTGCCAGTCTCGACGGCGAGAAAAACCTAAAGCCACGCTCCGCCTTCAACGAAACGCAGGTCTACAACACGATAGAGAAGCTGAGCAGCTTCAGGGGGGATTTCAAGGGCATCCTTCCCGATAAGGAATTGCACGAGTTTAACTCCACCATGGAGATAGAGGGCCACGCTCAGGCCATGTGGTGTTCCGCAAGGACAAACAGCTATTGTATCGGTAGGCAAGACTGAAGAACACCAAATGGATATACGGACTGGTCATCTACACTGGCAGGAATAGCAAGATCATGATGAACTCCCAAGGAGAAACCAGTAAGATGTCGCAGATAGAAATAAAGGTCAACTACATACTCGGCTTCATTCTCCTCTTCCAGATAGTGCTCTGCATCATTCTGGGGCATTAGACGGTGCCTTTTTGAAGAGTAACTCAGTCAACCACAACTACATTCTTTGGGGATCAAACTCAGCGCTTGGTGATGGTTTTCTCATGTTTTGCACCTACTTGGTGCTGTTGAACACGATGATTCCCATTTCGCTGATCGTGTCGATAGAGATAGTGAAGATGTCACAGTCCTACTTCATCGATAACGATAAGTTCATGTATAGCGCATTCCGGGAGAAGGGAGCAGCTGTCCGTTCGGCCTCCCTCAACGAGGAACTGGGGCAAATAGAGTATGTATTCACTGACAAAACTGGGACGCTCACCACCAACCGCATGGAATTTAAAATAGCATTGATCGGGCACAAATACTTCGGAGACCTAGGCTCATTTCTCCCGAAGTCCCCCTCCAGAAAAGCGATGGGTTTTAAGATAGATCTCTTCAGGATTTGCTCATCAGGGGCGCCAATAATTAGTATATCCCCAGCTTCTTTGCCAGAAACAGAGAAAACACTCATTCCCATTAAATCAACAATCTCAAGGAACTTGCTCATTAATACTTTACTGCTTTATCTATTGCTCACGAAGTAGTGGTGGCTAGTGATGGTCGCGGCGTGCTTAAATACCAGGGACCTTCTCCTGATGAAATAACTTTGGTGGAAGCGCAAAAGCCATGGGATATTAATTCCTTTCTTCAACGCAGTCAACCACTCTCATCAGCATCAACAAAGTGGAGAAGGAGTTTCAGCTTCTCTAGAGCTTCGCCTTTACCTCTGACCGTAAGCGCATGTCCGTGATTGTGAGGGACAGCGGGAAGATAAAACTGTACATAAAAGGAGCTGACAACATCATCAAAGCCCGTCTGGCGCCAAATCAAACATTCTAGCTTGACTTTTAACTCTAACGATTTTCCAGAATTGGTCTGAGAACTCTACTGATTGCAATGCGTTACATCTCATAATAGGAATACGCTAAGTATAAGCGTGAGTGTGAGGCTCTCCCGCTTTAGAACAAGGAAAAAGGCATCGAGCCACTCATCAGCAAGCTGGAGGAGAATCTCTACGTAATCGGAGCCACTGCAGTCCTAGATAGGCTCCAAGATGAAGTTCCGGAAACGATACGTGACCTCATCCGTGCAAGTAAAATATAATTGATGTAGACATTAAGGTGTGGATGCTTACTGGGGACAAGATGGAGACAGCTGAGAACATCGCCAAAAGCTGCAACCTAATCCAAAGCGATTTTTCAGTGCTCAAGCATTAGTGTAAGGACAAGGACGTGAATGTGCTGCACGGAGAACTCATCAAGCTGATAGATGCAGCCAAGAGCGAGTCTGAGGATGGGAAGAAGGTGAGTCTGCTCATAGAAGGCCTGACCTAACGCCAATCATGGGAGTTTAGCAGCTGGAAAAGGATTTAGCTTAGCTTTCCTCTACTGCTAGTCAGTTGTGTGCTGCAGATTACTACCCTCTCAGAAAGCTGACGTTGTCCGAGTGGTAAGAGAGCAGCTTGGCAGGATAACGCTGTCTATCGGAGACGGTGCGAACGACGTGCCGATGATAAAGCAGGCGCACATAGGAATAGGTCTGTTCGGAGAGGAGGGAATGGGTGCAGTCCTTGCAAGTGACTACGCTCTTCCCGAGTTCCGCATGCTTTGGCGACTGCTGCTGGTGCATGGCAGGTGGAACTACATGCGAATCGCCGAAATGATCCTCTACTTCTTCTACAAGAACATGCTGTTCACCATTCCGCAGTTCATCTTCGCGCTCTACTGCGGTTACTCCGGCCAGACCATCTTCGACGACATCTACATATCCCTCTACAACCTCATCTTCACCTCTTTTCCACTGATCATCAGGGCGGTCTTCGAGCAGGACGTCAACTACGTGAGGCCTGCGAAGGGGGGCGAGGAAGACGTGGAGGGGTCTGCAGCTGCAGTCAAAAACCACATCCTGTAGACCAAGTATTCGCAGTATGTTCCTCCCAACTACTAAATCAACAAGTACATTTACCGCATCTTCCCCAAGATGTACTTCGTGGGCAAGAGAACTGCATATTCAACTTTAGAAACTTCGGATTTTGGGTGCTAGAGGGAGCTATAGAGGCCATCCTCATATCTCTCTTCAGTATTTACATCTCAGCAGCACAGCATTGAGTGCATCGGGCTACAGCAGCGACCTATGGCTGGTCAGTCTTACCATGTAATGTCAATTCTATGTAGATTCACGTGTGTGATGATGCTGGTGACTTTCAAGCTGGCCACCCACACAAAGTTCTGGTCGTTTATTCTCTTCTTCAGCATTATTGTGCTTTCGCTGGGGTTGTATTTCGCGTACATGTGGATTTCTAACTACTATTTTTCAGATTACGTGTAGGGAAATACTTATATGTTCTTCACGGAGGCATAGACTTACTTTATCGTTATATTCTGCGTCTGTTTTGTACTGTGCATCGATGGAATTGTGCTTTCGTTTGATTCCAAATACGCTGGTATAATAAACAAAATGAGGGTACTGATCAGCAAGGAGAAAGAGGCCAGTATAAGCAACTACGAGAAGCAAAGCATATCGATTACTGTAAAGACTGCACAGGTTCAATGATTTTATGTCACTATAATCATGGTATATATAAAGGAAATATTATGAGAATGTAAACATATGATGATGAACGGATATGCAATCAGAGTAACTTTTGGATGTAGGTGTCGAAATCAACGTTCTACAAGTGCTTGAATTGGATCAGATTGATGTTGGTGTAGTTTCCCAAATACTTTCTCACTTTTATCTCAGGTCTTCAGGCCCCTCAAGCTGTTTCTTGAGCTCGTCGATGTATCTCTTCTGGATGAAGTGGAGCTGTTCATCCTTTTTGAAGTCGTAGTTTTAGATACCGTTGAAGAACTTATCAGATTTTTCCAGTTCCTTCTTGGACTTGAAGAATCAGAGACCTTATTGACGAATTTATCCTCCTCTTCTGTGAGTAATTTCGAGTACTTGTTGAAGAGAGCGTGGATCTTCTGGTAGAGGGTCTTGATGATGGTCTCAGTCTGCCTGATGAAGGCGTTTTTCTCCTTGAGTTTGAACATTTCCTCGTTGATGGGCTGATGTTGAGGAAGCACCTCGTGACCAACAGGTACATGAGTTCCACGCATTCCCTTTAGTCGAAGTCAAGCATCTTGTATGATTCTATTTTGGAGATGATTTCCTAGTAGATCAGCTAAATCTTGAGGCATTAGACCAAATTCTCATTCATCCAAATGTAGATCTCCGTCTACTAGGTATTGATCTTTTGCTCTCTAGGACCGTTTCGCTTTATCACCTTCTCGGAGTCCTGAAACTTCACATCCACTTTTAAGTTCTTCATCACGACGGAGATGTTTTATCCCAGAGTCAAGGAGCTGTCGAGCTCTTGGGGAGCGATCAGCTCGTAGTTGGTGATTTGGGAACGGGGCACTCTTTCCTCATTTTTCGGTTTGAAAATTGGGTGAACGAGCAATTATCTCCATCCGATTCTCTACTATTGTTCGATCACCAGGATATCTCTGAGGAGGCTGGACATTTCCACACTGGCTGTGTAGTTGTTGAACTTAATCCTGTGGGATTTCAATATCTTGCTTCCCATTATTTCATTGAAAAGAGCCTTCTTGTCAGTGGATTCATAGGGGAACTCTCCAAAGACCATCTGAAAGAGGATGATTCCTGCCGACCAAATATCAGCCTAAATTTAATCATATGTACCTTCAGACCGTAAGGCTTCCTTGCCATCACTTAGGAGCCATGTTGGTGATGGTTCCAAGCACGGTTACTCCCTCATCCCCCTGTTTTGAAAAGCCGAAGTCAGAGATCTTGAAGATGCCATTATGGATGAGGACGTTTTCTGATTTAAGGTCCCTATGGATGATCTTGTGAGAGTGGCATTCCTAAATGGCTGAAAAGTTACTGCGATGCCGTTGAGTATCTGTTTGAAGATGAGAATGGCCTATTTTTCTGGAATTTTGCCCTTCCGCTATATGTAGTCCTGGAGAGTGCCTCCGTTGCAGTACTAGATCATCATCAACTTCAGAGACTCATTCTAATATACGTCGTAGCACTTAACCAAATGCGGACTGTTGCAGACCCTCATCAGAATGTCCTAGCTTTTGACCAATCTCAGCGTGATTTCCCTCACTCTTTCGTTGGGTAGGGCGTGTATCTTGGCAACGTTGAGCACCTTGACGGCAACTTCCTGGTTGTGGCCTAGTTCTTGCCCTTGTAGACCTTGCCGAAGCCACCCTCAGCTAGGAAGTCATAAATGGCGTATTTTCCCACTGTGGTGAAGCTCAGCGATTCCCCCATGCTCAGGAAGTCCTCGTAGCTTAGGTTGAGCCTGTGGTTTACGACGTTCTTCTGCATAAGTCTATCTTAGTATATGAAATTGATACTTAAAATTTAAAATTATTACGACCATAAAAACTAAACGAAAGTTTATCTTGCCACAGATGGTTTGAACAGCCAAATATAATCATAAAGCAACGAATTGTCCCAAGTTGGAAAGAGGTTATAGAAATGCAAAATGTAATGCAGGGCAGAGAGTGGATGATTTAAATTTTGTTGGTGGGCGCCTTTGATGCTTTCTTTTATTATTATACTAATGTAGAAATTATTTGCATCATTAATAAATATTGTGAATGATGTCGTAGTAACCAAACCAACCTGCGCGCCCGCACCAGCAGACAAAGGCACAGAGCGGTCCCCTTATCCCGCAGGCGCAGCTCCGCAGTCCCTCCCGTCCCCGCAAATACAAGAAGATAATCATCAATCCCAAGGAACTCATAAAACCCTTCGACCGAGTGCTCCCTCTGCTGATCGAGAAGCCGGAGAAGAAAAAAAGGAAGGCCACCAACATCCCCAAGTTTATCATCAAGATCTTCTACAGGGACTTGCCGGTTTTTCCCACCGAGCATCACAACTAGCGTCTCAAGGTATTCGCATTTTCGCTCAACGAGTCCAAGACTCGCTTTCATATGATCGAATTATTCGGCATCCACGATGAGGATCCCGAGATCGACAAATAAAACGAGATTAACCGTCAGGTCCTGCGGAGAGTTTTACACCGCAACTATGAGAATGTTTTAGCGAATACCCATATACAACATAAAAGACTTTATCTGATGTTCAGCAAAAAAGTACTTCTCAGGCTCAACCAGCCCAACCTCATCGGCAACATCGAAATATGATCGTCATACCATCCATCCCAAATCACCATTATAGAAAGGAAAGGAGTATACTATTGTTGGGAAAGCGTAAAAAATCACATCATTCTCCTCAGGTTGAACGAACTGTAACTGATGGAGGGAGTTGGCCTTGAAATTGTCCTGTTTCCGTTTGGCTTCCACTCTTACTTATCGCTTTTTTCCTTCCGCGCTGATCTTGCTGGCTGGCTTGCTGGGTCTGCTGTTGCTGGTCGGATGAACTCGGGATACTTGCCGATTGGGTCTCCGTGCCCTCTCCTGGCCAGTTTGAAGTCAGACTCGTGCCTAAACTTGCGGGGAGCGCTCATCACAAAAGGACTTCTGCTGGTCTTCATGACCTCCTGCGCTTTGGAGTCGAAGCCGTAAGTTTCCCTGTTGGTTGCAAATAGGATGTCACCGTGACTCATGGTCCTGGGCATCTCTGGCGGCATTTTCTTCCTTGACTCTTTACGTTCTCTAGACTCCATCATTTCCTTCCTGTTGATAGGATCCGAACGTATTTGAGAGGTTTGAAGAGGTCACTATGGATGCGGTGCATGGGATTGGTTGAGACATTCCTGGCGCTGGTGATGACTCTTCCAGTATCGTCCCTTTACGGTTTTTTCTTGGGGATTGGCGCTTCATCGATGTGATGATATGGTAGCTTTGCCCTTGGTTATCGGAAGTATACATGGAATCGCGTCCACTTGAAGGTTGAACTCGAGCTAATGGATGGTGGAGCGAGTGTGGAACTTTTTATAGTAGAGTGCATCCACCTTCTCTGGATCCAGGTATTTGTCGCCAGCGTGTACGCTTGATGGAGGCTAGATGTAGCTTTTTTTGTCGACGCCGGACCTGTTGGGACCGGCCAGCATGTTCCTCGGTTGGGTCATCGGCTTGCCGTCTTCTCCTCTGCGCGCTTGGTTAATGCGAAACTACCTTGCCGAGTGCGAAAGAGCGAGTCATCTCCAACGGCCAGAGGAGGCGGTTGCGTGAAGAGTCCGAATCTACTTTTGGAGGCTACTATTTAGAGTTCGGAAAGAGCGGTCTGCCTCAGTTCGTTCATTTTAATTTTATTAATATCATTTGACCAATCAGCG
Organism: Nymphaea colorata; assembly: GCF_008831285.2. Lineage (NCBI taxonomy): Eukaryota > Viridiplantae > Streptophyta > Magnoliopsida > Nymphaeales > Nymphaeaceae > Nymphaea > Nymphaea colorata. Next base: position 14,994 of record NW_022204914.1, on the reverse strand, counting down.
AGTTCATTCGGCTGGAAAAGGGGGCAATTTATTATGTGAAAAATTACTTGTATGTTGATACTGGTTCAGAAATGGATGGCGGTTGTATAGCTTTATGGACGTGCAAGAATGGATCGTTATAATTAAGCCAATTATAAGGTGAGCGCATGAAAGGCCAAGAGAATAAATAGTTGTTTGAGAAGGCATTAGGGAATGAGTCATTCCACAACAAGATGAAGCAAATCTCTTCCAAATTTCAATAACTATAGCAGCTGGCCCACTATTCCGAGCCTTCCTCCATCGCCAAGAGCATGATTATATCCCTAAAACAAGATGATGACCAGTGGTGGCAAAATGACTATAGTTGTCGCGACAATATCGAAATAATCCTGGGAATCATGCAGCCAACCGGAGATAAAAGCATCGAAAAGATCTTACTTAATATCGCAGTTCATATGCCGAGGTAAAGATTTTACCATTAGACCAACAAAGCCATATTCCATCATCTTCATCAATACGCTCGCAGAGAATAGCGACTACAGCAATTTCAAAAAGGCATTTGAGTTTTTACCCCTATCTTACTACGTTCAACTGCAAAAGATATATGTCTTGCATGCATCCTTCAAAGCAAGGCTTTTGACATCATTGCCTTTGACTACATGGCGCAATACATCAAGAATAAGATCGTCCACATCGACTCTTTCTAATAACTGGCAGAGATGGTCGGAATCAAATGCGAACTGTTTGAAATTACTACCGAAAGAAATTGCTGTCAAAATTGGCAAATATAAGAAACTAACCATAAGGAAATTGCACATCGTAATTGAAGATTATGTAGAGATCAAACACGAGATAGTATCAATAAGAAAGAGGGAAATAAATTGCAATCCAAGAGGTTATAAGACTACGTAATGATCATTTAAGATAGTAAGTTGGCCAAACTGGAGCGCCCTTAGTTATCGAATTATTGCTATACTTTTTCGAAGAAAACGAGAAACACCTTTCAGTTGAAGGCCTATTTCGAAAGAGTGCCGACATTGAGGAAGAAACTCAGATACTGAAGGAATTAGATCGTCAAAACTACGATGTTTTAAGACGGTTAGGGATCCTCACCTAATCGCAAGTAATCTATATATTAAGACAGACGCAGTAAAAAGATTTCTTTCGAACTTGAAGCAGCCGATCATTCCTTTCCATTCTTTCGATGAAATAATGGCAGCAAATCCAGCCAATCTCAAGGAAGCTCTCATCAAGATGGCTCACTAGCTTCAAACAATAGAAAAATGACGCTTTTGCTGTTGTTCTAATTCTTCAAGACTAAGCTCTTTCCCCGATAGAATGCCAACAAGATGAACCAGGACAATACGAGTGTGGTGATAGGGCCATGCCTAATGCGTTCTTAGCAGCCATCGATGAAGGACCTCGTTTACGCTCAGAAGATAGTGAGTGCAGTGCAGATGATGTTCAGAGACTTCGATTCCATATTTGGGAGTAAAATAGAAAGGAATAAGCTGATTCGAGCCAGCGTCCAGATTCAATAGCACGCCAACCTGAAGGAAAACCTAGGCAGCTTAAAGCAGAACTAAATATAATAAAACAATCAAGAGGAAAAGATGGTGGCAGTTGCACCGGTCTGCTTTAAGAAACAAGACGTAAATGTATAGATAGCGAAAAAGGGAGGCATCAAATCTCAAATATTTGAAGATTAAGATGATGAAGTTATCTAAAAGGAAAAATAGTAGCTAACTAAATAATAGAAATAGAATCTGGAGTAAGCTGACTAATTTTTGGAAGCTTTTCACAAGAAGAGCTGATCATTATCTACTAATCCATCATCATCAATCAACAAATAAAATAGATATCATAATCACACTGTCTACTTCGCTTCTTCTCTTCTATACCTGTGCTTTTTTATGTTTTTGACCCTGCCGTTCATCTCTGTCAGGATATCCCTAAACTTGTAGTTGCGATCCTTGGACTATCCCATCGATTTCAAGTTGTCATAGTGTTTGATACTGTAATACTGTTAAAAGGAGTTTTTGATCCTGGATTTGGTCTGGCACCGTGATAGATGCTGGTCGGATGCGCTGCACTTGAAGTCAGCGTCGATCCTGGTGGGCATGCGGAAGAAGTTTTTGTTGAAGGTGGTCATCATTCTCTTGTCTTCAACCGAGGACCCCTTGGTCTATATTGCATTCAGCTTCTTCGTCAAAGTCACTATCTTGTCATTCTCGAGAATTGCATCCTTAGGCTGGTATTTTTGTGTTTGATGAGTACAAACTGTATGTGATCCTTCTCTTCATTCTTCTTGGCCTTTGTTTATATGTTCTTGAGCAGTTGCTCCTTCTCCCGCTCTTCTCTGTCTTCCTTAATCTTCCACTCTTTTTGCAGCATTTCCATTTTCTTGATGTTGTCTAGCTCCTTCAGGTTGGTCCTCCGATCTATGTGAAATTGAACCGCTTCACAAGGTCGAAGTTGAGATCCTTCCTGCTGTACTAATTCTGGAGCAGCATGATGTCATTTTTCTTCGCTTCCTCGTTCTTTTAGAGCTAAATTAAATCTGGCTCTGTCATCATCGTTTTGGTTCTATTTTGGCTGGATTTCTTGCTTCGGTCTTCTCGATAAAGCTGAACAGCTATCTTATCTCTATGTTCTTGGCTTCTCCGATGGAGATGTCGTTTTCGTACTTTTTGACGATGCTTTCGATGATCTTGATGCCAAAGTAGACTTTTTAAGTGGTCAAAGAGGCAGAGCTGGGCGAGAAATTCCATTTGTAGGGTAGCAATACTAAATAAGGAAAAATGTACACTGATGTTATAGTCGCAGAGAAGGTCATGCTATTCGTTCCATATTTTGATCCTGCGTTAGTTGCCAATGGTAAGATTCAACGTTTTTTACAGTTTGATGAGTTTGCTGAAGCACATGCTATTGAACTGAGTATTGAATGACTTTTCCTACCGCCAAATTGACTACTTTGATTATTGCTATTCGTATGAATCAAGGGAGAATACTGAATGTTTGAGCTTTTGTATTTCAGAGGAGAAGTTTTCCTTACTCTACCGGTAGGGATTGTAGTTGGATTTCTACTTGCAGTGCAGCTTGAATGGCTGTTTTTCATGAACTAAAGAATGTCATACTGCATGATTGTCCCATTTTAGCAGCAGACAATCACCTTGCAGTACTCGCACAAGGTGGCCTTGCCTTTCCCCTCAGTTTGATGTCCACACAAGCATTTAAGATAGAAGTTGGAACGTAGAGCTTATCGATGAGGTCTATCTAAAGATCTGAACCAAAAAGACTCATTTTAAAGAGGTAGATATTGTGGTTCAGAGTGGCAACGAGGAGAAGACCGTATCCATTGATGATCTGCAGAGAGACAGGTGTATCGTCTTTGAGTTTGATTTATCCGATGAGTTTGCCATATTCGTAGTTCCAGCAGTATATGCTATTGGAGCTGCTGCTGCCGATGATGAGGAAGTTGTGGTAGACACTGACTTCCATGCAGGTGATTTCCTTGCCGTTGAAGTTGTTCTTGAGCTCTCTCAGCATGCTGCCGTCAGAGGCCTGGTGGATCAGGATCTTAGAGTCGTACCAACTGTGATGTAGATCTTGTTCAGCTAGTCAAATTAGATGAAAGCCAGTGCTCCTTCATGGGATTAGTAAAGAGAAGACTATAGTAGCAAGTCTTAGGATTGAAAATCTGTATCTTCCTTGGTGTTGCCGAGGACGAACTTCTTGAGGCATGAAAAGTAACGAAAGACGGTGGTTTCGTCGTCGTTGGGAGAGAACTTGAAGCTGAAGATATGTTTATTCTTCCATTATGCAAATCGATTACTCTGAGAGTCTTGTTGGCGAACACGTACATCTCCATGAGGTTTTGGTCAAAATCGATCCACTCGATCTTGATGCTCTCCACCTCGTTTCTTTTCTTGATGATCTCCAGCTTGTCCTAGAAGTCGATGTAGTTCACTCGTGACCCAAATACTCCTATCTTTCCGATCTAGATCATGTCCAGCAGGTTAGTGATGATTGTCTTGTCGCTGAAGTCGATTGTTTGAATGCAGGTGAAGATGCGATAGTCCCACACCTTCACCTTACCCTTATCGTCCGCTGATACCAACATAGGAGTGTCCTTGATCAATGTGAAACTGGTGATGAGGTTTTAGTGGCCAATCAGCTCTCCTTTGAGGCTAGCGTCCATGAACTTAGGGTGAAGCTCGTATATCTTTATCCTTTTCTCAAGTCCGCTCATGAAAAGAGCTTGATAGGTTTCGGAATAGAGGATGGTGTGGGGGATTCTTTGTCCTGCAAGATCGATTTCCGTGATGATGTGTCCATTAAAGAAGTTATAGACTACGACGGTTGCTTCCATGACTGTGTTATCTGTCTTTTCATGGCTTTATGTCAATACTCTGCTGGCTCTCTTGCATTCCTGTACCACCACTATAACGTTTAGCGAGGGAATTTCGCAAATATCATTAATGCCGGTGCTGTACTTGCACTTCATTAGCTTCTATGGCTTCTATTCCAGCAAATTCCATAAGTGTAGGGTGCCTGTCTTGTCAGTGGTAATCCATGTGTTGAAATACTCGAGGAAATATATGTTTGTTTGCAGGTTTTGGCAAAGTGAAGTGGTGGAAATGGATTTTTCATATTCGAAGTCATTGAAATGATCCCAAAACTTAATGGAAAAATCTTTCAAAACAGCTCCTATTCGATACTGTCTTTTGCTGAATGCAAAGGAAAGGATGATTACTTCTTTCTTGAGCTTGAGAGGACTGGACTGATCTTTTTGTGAAGGATACAGTTCTCATCATATACGGAGATGGATTCTGATAGAGAATCAAGGACAAATACTTTTTTGAGGTCAAAGCTAAACTAGCTTCTAAATATATGTTTTTTTACTTGATGATGGCTCTGGAGTGTTTGCTACTGTCGGTCTTGATGCATTTTTGGCAGAGCTTATGAGTTTTATCATTGGTCTAGCCGTATATGGTGGGCGGGATTTGCAGGAAAAGCTTCCTTTCGAGGTTGGGAGTGACGAATTTGTTAAAAGGAAGAAATTTTGCTTCGATTTTATTAAAGGAAAGATTATTTTTCAAAATTTTCTATATCAATGCACCCTTACATCGCACATGAAGTCCGTGATGTCCTTCAGGATTATCTTCTCCTTGTGGGTCTGAAGCGTAATCTCGCGAAAAAGGTCGATGAGTCCGATCGTGAGGTAGAGATTCTCGATGTGAGTGTGCGGGATGATATTCAAAAGAATCTGATGAATTCGAGGAGGTTGAAACCGTCTTTGAGGTACTTTGAGAAGAGCTCTACGATTTAGATCTGGTGTTTTTCTATGTTGGACAAAATGGTTTAGATACTGAATTTTTATAGTAGCACATTTCCGCTCTCATCCTTGAGATGGACGATACGGTTGATGAGCATGCGACTCAGTTACTTTTTTTCTACGGGGGCGGTGGGAAAAAGATTGGCATTTTTGGGCTTGTCGGGTGAGGATTGAGGCAATATAGAAAGCATATATTTTATAGAAATTCGATCTGTGTTTATATATGTATTTGATATCATGAACAATTATTGCTGGGGCCCGCCGTGACGGAAATGAAAATAATGACGGATATAAGCAAAATTAGCCAAAAATGGCAATCAGATGATATCCAACATTATAAGCAAATAATAAACGTTTATCATTTGCAAGGAATGCCGACTATAATCTTTCACAAAGGCGGCAACTCTCAACGCGGTGGTGTGACATGCTTAAAAATACCTATATAATTTATTATTTTTACGTGATTCATATTAATCTCAATTTAATTAATTTGGAATGAACCCCAAGGATAAGAAGAAGAACATGATCAAGCAGATCAAGGATCGGGGAGAACCAGAAAAGTCAGTCCTCGGCAATTATCAAATCGACAAACTTATCGGCAACGGTGTTTCCTCCAAAGTGTTCTCGGCCATCAATATCAACACTGGCGAAAAGGTTGCAATCAAGAAGATCAAAAACTTCCTTTAGAACAAACACGAATCACTCAGGATCTTGAGAGAGGTCCTCCTGCTGAGAAAGCTAAAACACCCCAATATCATCAATTTGAAGGAAATTATCATCGAAGGTGGCGACCCCAAAAATCTATCCCTTGTCTTAGAGTTCCTCTCCACGATGTCAAGAAGGTTTTCCACTCCAATCGGGCACTCACGCTCGAAAACATCAAAAGGATCATTTACCAAATCCTCCTCGGTTACGATACTGCAGGAGTGCCAAGTACTCCATAGGATTGAAACCTGAAAACGTATTAACCACTGAAGACCTTACTCAAGTCAAACTTTGCGACTTTGGGTTGGCAAGAGCGGTATACCTGTAGGGAGAAAATGAAGAAAAAAATGAAGAAAATATGATGAAATAGTAATCGGAAATGAAGGGGAAGAGGAGGAGAAGCCGAGGAACAACGCACACATGGCTCCCAAAGTGAATCTCACTGCACACGTCTCCACCAGGTGGTATAGAGCACCCGAACTCATTATCCTCGAAAGGAAATACAGCAACGCTATTGACATTTGGTCGGTTGGCTGCATCCTCGGCGAGCTTATGACCATGACTTAAAATTTTACTGAAAGAAAGCCTCTATTCCCAGGTAAGGCTTGCTATCCGCTTTCCCCACCGAAAACTTCAGATATGAACTACCAAAAGATTAACGATTTCCCGCACTCCGTTCACGACCAACTGTAAAAATGCCTTAAAATAGATCAGTGATTTCAGCATCATCGGAACTCCTGAAGATATCGATTTTATCAGCGACTAGCGGCAAAGAACTACATCCGATCCTTCGGAGTGATCCAACGGAAGCCATTCAAATACCTCTTTAAGTCATCACTCCCTAGCTGAAGATTTCCTTCTTCATTCCTATAATTCAATCCCAAACAGGCGCATGACGACAAAATAGGCCTCAGCCATGCCTTTTTCGACGATATTCGGCAGGACTACGCTGAGAATATGGAGTAAAGGGATAGCCGATCAACATGTAGCTGGAGGGTATTGAGATTCCTCAGATCCAAGAGATGATGATGCAGGAATTCAAGTATTATCAGCAGACCAAATCAGCCAATTGATCAATTCCCAAGCATCTATACTATAAAATAGCTTACTATACTCCTCTTTCTATTTATCACCATTGGTTTATTCAAATCTATAATCATAAGTTACCATGAAGAGAGTTTTGTTCTGTCTTATACTCGCAGTTTTAGTCCTCTCACAGGCAGATGCAGGAAAGCAAGACGGCAACAGCCAACGAATTGTACGGGTTTTACGATATAGGTTGGAGGCTTCTCAGAAGTGCAGCCAGTTGCATCGATGAGTCAAGATGAAGCCGACGAATTGGCTAACCTCAACGCATTCGCCAAGAATGAATACGCCAGCCGCTACACCGACCCGATTGTTGGAGAGCCAGTGGAAGTCCACCAGCAGGTGGTGGCGGGCATGATGTTCAGGTTCCACTACATCACTCAGAGTGGAAAAAAAGTGGTGATTTTCGTGTACCGTGACCTCAGCGGAAACTTAACCGTCACCAATTTCGACATCGAGCAGTGATCTCATCCATCACCATATAATTCAATCTTATTTTATCACTGATAACATGTCATCTGTTCTCAACTTCAATTTTAGCCATAATGCAGGGCACGTGATAGGTCAAAGTAATTATGTTAATATTTTCCAATAAGCTTTGATTTTATTATCTATTATTGAATGTTAGATAACCTGCTTGCAAACGGGGAGAATATTCACCAACCAAAGTCAGACCACGAAATGCATGGGGTCGGGCTGAAGGGCCTCAAAAACAATAGGCGAAAAGTGGATTATCAGTATTCTAAGCGTTCCCTGCTGAACATCCTCCTGATCATTTTCTGCACTTTTGAAGTGGTTATGATCACCAACACCAAGGTATACATCGACAGCAGCATGGTCCGTTCCTTCCTCACATTCTACGCCGACCAGGACCTCTATCCTGAGATCTTTGATGGACTGGCCTATTACATCAATATCAGGGATGTGGGCGAACTTCAGAAGATCATGCAATACATGCTGGTTAAAATGAACAACAGTCAATTTTAAACCAGGAACAATTTGAATTTCAGTGAGGCCACTATTTCGCTACAGGTTCAATACCATGCAGAAGTGCAAAGATATGAAAATTAGACCACATATATCATCGATATTACCAAAGGAATAGTGGAGCCCTTTGACCTCTCCAACATCACCGACTTGCAAATATTTTTACTAAAAACCCATTTTTTCGAGATTGTTGTTTAGGATTTGGAGTTGAAAAATGAGGGATTAAACTAAAATATAACCACAGATTATTTACCACTATGCTGAGGGTCGAGATGAAGATAGGATATGACTTTAGTATTCACAACGTGCTGTCAAACACTGTGATTACGACCGGCCACAATCCAATGAGCTTCTATATCTAGGATATTTTATCTCGTGATTCTCTTTTGGCCTCATCACCTTCTACTACCACGCCATCTACGTCAAGCGCACATTTAAGGAGTTCTATACTTACCTCGACACAAAAAAGAGAGGAAAATGCCAACAGAATGGCCAAAAGAAGAGGAAGCATATTCGAGGACTTAACACCACGAAATAAACGAAATCGATAATAACATCTCAACATACGTTACATCGAGGAACCTGGATATCAATACGCTACACTGGAAGGATTACATGCGGGTGGTGTAGTTTGATGTGATATTTGCTATGCTGGCCTGCTCCTTACAGATCATCGGAAATTTCTATCTCTTATTTGGACGAGAACATGAGCAGTTGATAGGCCTGGGCTGCCTCTTTGCGTGGCTCACCCTCTTCAGGACGCTCCGCAGGTATTAGAAACTAACTCTCATGTACGAGCTCATCAAACTGTCCATCCTAAGCATTATTTAGTTCTCCGCTTCTTTCTTCATTCTCTTCTTAGGATTCACGTTCCTAGGAGTCACCATATTCCCAAAGGTCAGTTTCTTCGCTTCTGTTGCTGACAGCTCCACCACTCTCTTCTCCATGCTGGCTGGTGACTCCATTTGCATGATAACGATGGCGATCGTAGACAAATACTCAACAGCCCTTGCTATCTTATATGTGTTTAGTTACGTGATCATGTTCATGCATGCCATCCACAACACTCTCACCAGCATCATCAAGGAATACTTTATCTTGCGAAAGATAGCGCTTGTCAATGAAGAAAAATAAAGATTGGGCGAGCAGGAATTCCTATATATTGAATAGGTTCCGCTTTAGTCATAAAATGGTAGAATTTCGATAACGTAGAGAAGCAAAACCTGCCATTGAAGCTGACTTACGACCTTCAGAAGGCTCTGTTTAAGATCAAATACGAGAAGAACTTCAAATCACTAAATAAATGCATCAGGGGATTGATAACCCGTCTCGAGAACATTATCTTGGTGGAAAAGATGGAGCTGCTTGAATAGGAAGATTAAGTGACTCACTATTACTGCGAAGAGCTGAAGAAGAGGTACGTTAGTATCTCCAAATCGGTTGATAAGGTGTGCGAGTCATTACTCACAAGCGAGGTAAGCAGTGAAAGGAAGAAAACGATAACCAATGAGGAGCTTTGATCATATAGACATATCTAATTCATCAGACAGAAATGTCACATCTGTCATTATCACAAGGCCAATTGTTGGGTAATAAGGATACGAACTTATTTATATTATTAATAATAATGGTCTTTGTATTCCTCAGCTTCTAAGCCATCGAAGTCGCATATACTGATACTGTCGATCCCGCCCAACACATAGTAATTGGCTAAAAAAGCCCAACTGTATTCGAAGTCATCAAGGATGGCATAAGACTAAGAAATTTTCTAAATAAAATTGCATAGATAAAGGATCAGCAGATGTTAGAAGATTCTCATGATTTGCAGCTGCAGTCGCCAGTTTTGGTCTGTCTTTCAGCAAAGAGTAAGAAAGTAAGCCAGCCCATTCTGCAATTGCTGTCTCCAGAATTTGAGAAGAATGTGCTCTACACTCGCATTGATAAAAATTAGTTTAAGTAACTTCCCTTCAATCGTGCTGCTCTTTTTGAAAGAGATATCTGCTACGGGCAGGGATACCCCCAGCTGAGGCAAAAGGAATAGCTGAGACTGGCTGTTTTTAGCATATTTGGAGAGGATGTAGCTGCTGATGAGTGCATATTTGTTGAAAAAAATGCAAACTAGCTGAAGGAACTTAAAAAAGAAGGCTTTGCCAATGTGGTGACAGCCTTCTAAGAGGAAGCAATGCAAAATGCATTCAAAATAGCATCAAATGTGAATAAAGCAGCAGCATTCAATGAATAATCTGCTATTCTTAAGTAATATCTCACCAAATTTCCCTTTGCTTCCCAATACCTAAGGAATCTGCTGAAAGTCCACAAAGACATAACTTTAAAGCAGATCAATCCCTTTGACCTTAAGAGATTGTCCATTTCTGGCTTTCTTTCCTCGCTCTTCCAGCAGACTACCTATTTCAACATATCACCCAAATCATGGGTCCCCAACACAAAGTCCAAATAAACATCTGCCTACATCTTCCACAACGTCTCAGATATGCATTTGTGTCTTGCCCGAGCGTCAAAGATAAAGGATTTTACCAATTAGTAGTAATTTTAGATCAAAATACTTGCCTACTACCTCTACTTCATCATCAATCCATCAGCTTTTGCTGTCCCGCAGGACAAGCTGTCTTCTCTGATGAAATTCTGCAAGATAAAGTCAAACTAAAACAAGAAAGCTTTTTTCAATGTGAGGCCTTACATCGAGGGCTTCTCTACAATCAACTAGCTACGCTTGGGAAGAGAAGAAATCCTAAGCATATTCACAAGAGGATACTATAGAGGCCAGCATGTGAAAGGCATTGGCAATTTGCTGTTAACTTCTTTGATCTTAAACGACAATCTGAATGTAAAGTCACTCAGCGAGCAAACAGCCATTCTGTCTGTAGATTCAATGCAAAGCTAATTGTCAGTAGTCAATAATCAATCCTTATAGCAGCATAGTAATGGGTAGCTATTCATTTTCAGAGCAGATTTTTATAATGTTTTAGGATTAGCAAACTACAAGTAACTCAATCAATCCTTTCTTCTGAGCAACAAGGAAGGACAAATCAGGATAGGCTTGAAGGATCTGCATCCCAGCATCCTATTGGAGATGAAACAGCTGCTGTATGAGATGAATGAGCAAAAATTGCATATGATAAAGTCCCTCATACTTTACTACCGGTGGAATACGAAGCTGGTCAACTACTACGAAGTTATCATGTATCGTCTCAACCTCATCAACTAAGCTTTCAAATAAGTCACCCTCCCACCGATCTATCCCAGTCGGTTCATTTTAAATGACTATCCATAACTGTCATGCCTTCTTTTGAAGGAAAACTACAATTACTTCCTTATTCCCTCCAAGAACCTCTACTCTCCGATATAATACAACTACTAGCCTCAGCTTTAATCCCCCAAATAGCAGCAAAACCCTTTCTTCATCTACATCAACAAGACTGCAGTTTCGCCATCTACCATATATCATTTCCCGTGCTTACCTTTCTGCAGTGGGTCAAATCCACCAACAGATACCAAATAATCGAATACATTTCTATGATCAACCACACCTTTGAAGACTACGTCGTCATGGATAAGCGGTTGAAACTGCAAGTCACCAACTAAAAGAAAAATGCCATTTTGGTAGTGGATCATGTTTAGCTCTGTGAGGCACTCATCAACCGACCCAAAAGCATAAAGACTGTAATGATCTTCAGGCTGAGGAAGATCAGCGAGATTGAAGACGTCGGCATGATCTCCACTGAAATATAGAAGCGGGATAGCTTCAGGCACAGCGAGGATGAGCTGATCAACATCCTCGTAAGGGAAGGCTCCAAGGAATTCAGCAAGGAAAACTAATTCTATCTATACGACTGGGTTTTCAAGACATACATAAGGATAAAATGCGCCCACTACAACCTCAACTACAACACTGCCATCCAGTTTGCCTAAATCTTGCACAGAGAAATCTGCACAAATCGGCACCGTCTTAAATAGATAAAGTAAAACCATCCCAATCTCTATGTTTACCTTTACACTCTTCCGATTATGAAGGACAGCCAAAAGGTAGTTTACAATTATAGGCTGTTTGAATACTTGCACATGTATCAACTGTTCGATAAAATACTGAGCAAGAAGTGGAGCTGTCGTCTTTAAACCTACCAGAACAGCTCAGTAGCATACTGGAAGAGCATCATTGGCGCTGAATTGGCCGTCAAGATTGTAAAATCACTTGTGGAATATCTGCAGTTTATCGATAGGCAAGAAAGTGAGTCGATGTAGGCTGGGGAATGCAGGAATGACTGTTTATAACTGATCAGGACTATCACTGAGCCAGCCAGCAATGAGGACGAATAGCATCTTCCCTTTTCGCTTTATTATCAAGTGTTCGTGGAGCACATTAATGTCAAAAATTATTACAAAATAAAAGATGTACAAACCAATTAACGATACATAGCTGTCCTTGACGATAGCTCTATTGGTCTGTCCACCTTCTAGAATACATAGAGCATTGCTCTGCCTATAGAGGAAGAGCATCGCATCCTTTCATTCTGTTTTGGCTAAAATAGGAGATTTTCGTATTATATAGCAATGCTTCATAAATTATGATGAACAGAGTAAGAATAAGCGAATAAATGACCCTCTCCAGCAACATTTAAGCTACATTCAACATTACCTCGGCCACTATCCATGACCTTCTTAGGGAAAGCAGGAAAGTCCATCTTCAAATATTGAAAAACTTAATTCATCTTGTATTTTAGTATAAGCACAAACTGGTATTTGCATTAGTTACTTCTGACCAAAAAGAGCATCCGTTGGTACAATAATATATTTTGGTGAATAGATAGTGAATGCTAAGGTGGTCAGTGGTGCAAACGAATCTTATCTATTATGCGTCACAACATAATCACTCTATACTGTCAGGATCGGCGAATCTATCTAGGCCAATCCTTTATTTTTAAAGAAGCTCTCCTGCCAAATAAGCGATAAGACTAAAATAGCAATCGTTGACAACAACTGGCTTGACCTACAGTTGATTATCATCCAAAATAGCAGCATTTAAATTATTTCCATATCCTCCAGATAATCATATCCACAAGGGCATTCCAACTGCCAAGACCCATCAAAGCCATAACCCTCGCCAAGGACGTTCTTTTTGTCTTCTACGAAGCAGATGACACCCTATACCTTTACAAGATCAGCGAAATGGGGCTGTAGGAGCTGTGGAAATATACTGGGTGGAGCCTAACAGTTCCCAGCTATACATTAAAGGGAATATCGTCTGCATACGAGGAGGCAGCTATTTGAAGAAGATAAAGCTAAAAATATATAGACTCTGACCCATCTTGCCTGCAACGTCAATTGATTGTTTATCTCTATCAAAATGATGCTTTTATGCACGGTTGTGGAATATAGCGATTGGGAATATCATTTGGTTTGAATAGATGTGCCCTTGGAGATGCATTTTCCCTACTTGTAGTGATAATCTGGCTTACAGGTCTCGCAAACTCCGTCCTTCCAGTAAAGGCAGTTCTTCATAAGGCAGCCTCCCTTCACCAGCTCATAGTTGGTATCGCATTCGGAGCAGGAAAGTCCGTCCATCTTTTTGCATCCCTAGATTTCGCATTTGCTTCCTTTGAGTCTGAACCTGGGGAGGCAGTCGATGCAAACCTCGCGGCGGTAGCGCACGCATCCGATCTCCATGCGACTGCACTCTCCACCTGGTGAGGAAGTAGCCACAGTCGCAAGCCACGCACTTGTACTCGTCGTAGACCTTGCAATACTTGATCTGGCAGTTGCCGTTAGCGAGTGCGAAGGGCTTGTAGCACTACTTGCAGGAGTTGTTGTCCTCTGTCTTGCAGCCGAGGATGGCATTCCTCACACACAAATTGTTGATGAGACTATAGTCAGCTGCACAGTCCCGACAGACATTCTTTCTTTCATCGGTATATGTCAAGCAGTTCTTGATGGCTTTGGTGCACTGCCCATTCTAGAGGTAGTAATCTGAGGCGCAGTTGGTGCACACTCCCACTTTGTCCTTCTAGAGGCATCCGATTATGTTGGATATTGGCATTTTCCATTGATGAGATAAGTCCTGGCTGGCAGTGGCACAGTGGCCGTCGGATCCTCGCTTGAGGCAGCAGTCGTAGTTGGGCGATGCGTTGAGAGAGCACAGGCCATTGCTCATGAGCTAGTATCTGTAGTTGCAGGTTTTGCACTGGATGTTGTTGAGATACTGGTAGCAGCCCTCGATGTATTGGGGAGCGATGCAGATGCCGTCGAAGTTGGGGACTGAGCCTTGCTCGCAGGTGGCAGCGCTGCCCAGAATCAGCAAAATGGCTGATAAAAGCACGATTTTCATCATCTTTCTTTTAAATTATATTCTAATTTCTATAATCCATGCATAAATGAGTTTAAAATGTTCCTCAATATTCCTTTAACTGGAAACCCACCATCATCCATTTTTGAATAGTAGCGATAATAACAATCCAATTTTTCAATATAGTCTATAAAGAGCTTAGAATAGCGAAGATGGTCATAATTAAAGGCTTCGTATGACTTCGGGAAAGTCATCTTATTTTTAATGTAAATATAGTATATTATAATGATTGGCTGTTCGAAGATCTCATTTAAGCGTATTGTGACAAAACAAGCAGGAATTGTAGGTTGGTGTAGTGGAAACACACCGGACTTTGTCTGGAGAGCAAGGGATCGAAACCTTTACCTACAATTTTTAACACACCACTTCCGCACCACAATCCCCCGTCACTCATTATTGCCATTTCATTTCTTTTATTCTCTTATTTATATTTATTAATAAAATGCAGGGTGGGGTTGGGGTTGGGGTTGGGTTGGGGTTGGGGTTGGGGTTGGGGTTGGGGTTGGGGTTGGGGTTGGGGTTGGGGTTGGGGTTGGGGTTG
>NW_022204913.1:0-49693 GCF_008831285.2 Nymphaea colorata | reverse complement strand
ACAACCACTGAAGGATTACCACTAGATACTGAAACCCAATGTTTGCAAAGGCGATACACACTCAACTTCGTGTCTCTCTCTACTCATGGCAAAGGAAAATGA
This sequence comes from Nymphaea colorata, assembly GCF_008831285.2. Taxonomy (NCBI): domain Eukaryota; kingdom Viridiplantae; phylum Streptophyta; class Magnoliopsida; order Nymphaeales; family Nymphaeaceae; genus Nymphaea; species Nymphaea colorata. Next base: position 49,591 of record NW_022204913.1, on the reverse strand, counting down.
GAAGTAAGGCAAGAAATTGCTGGCAAAAGACCAATGCTGGCTAGGGGCTCAGTGTTAATCATTTATACACAAAACTTGATAGTACAATAATTCAACGAATAAATTCGTTTGACAAAAGTAATACGCACTGACCTATACTTTACAAAGAAACAAAAGAAAACAGTGCTTTGGCAATCTTTTCATGATTCACCAGCTAACGAGAGGACAATGATCAAAATAACACAAAAATGACTCATGACTCATTATCTTGCTTTCGGTGCAATAATCAGAAGGCGACAGATGATTCATTGTGTTGCTTTTCGCTACGAATATATTCTTGTCGGAGTTTTGTCTTCATTCTTTTGTTTCGCTACTTTCCGCCTCGGATTCCAATATTCATCGTACTTCAAATTCATGGTGGAGGCAAAAGCCTTTTGTCTGGACATGGCAATTCTGGCACTTGCGCATCTCTTTTGTGATTTGCTCTAATGTCGTACAGCTTTCTTCAAACTCTTTTTGTTTTTGGAATATTTTTGTACATGAGTTCTTCATCTTGAAAGACTGCAACTTCCAGATAATCAACAAAATTGATTCTTTGAAATTTTCAGCACAGCGCTTCTTCCCATTTTGGACCTGCAGCAAAATTTAAAAAGTCTCTAAAGACATTGTTAGCATAATTGCCGTCGATGGAGTATTAGATTATCCAGTATAGTTTTCTTAATGGCCCATAACAAAATTTCTGTTTCGAATGAGGTCCATTTGAGGTTATTGACAATGCAGGTAATTCTTCATGCAGCTGTGTAGTAGAAATCCAGATTTGGATATCTGCGTTCTGCTGCATCTGTAAATTCTGGATAAAGTTTTCTAGTTTTTTGATAGACCTTCCATCTACGCTCTGGTGTGTCTACCAGCCAATCTTGCCATTGCCTTTCAGTAGATCTCATCATCTTGCATTCTCTGGTGAGAGCGTTGTAAAGAATGGTGTACCCTTTTGACCAATCAATTATAAAATCATGGGATAGCAGAAATTGCCACCAATCAAATCTTTGTAGGGAATGCACGGAAAAGGAGCGAAGAGAGAGGCCACATGAGAGAAAGGCTGACTAGGGGGAGTGTCTTGGAATCTAAACCTAAAGTAGGAAGTGAAAGTGGGAAAGATTAATTGCAACGGCAGATTTGTTGAAGATGACTCTTATTTTGGTTGACATATAGGCCAAACTGCTCAAATATGTAGTAATATGGTTAGTATAACTTGTGTACGTAGTGCCCCCAAGTGAAGGTGTGCTGGAAAGACCGACTTAGAAAAACACTTCAGTATTTTATTCATGTTACAATTCAAGTGAAGGTGTGCTATGAAGTGCAAAATGATCAAAGTACATCATTCAAAATGTCAAATGCAATCCGCAAACAAGCCAAAAAGAAAATGTAACGGAAAAGAATTGGTGCTCAGCCAAATTATCCATCACAAGCCTTATATTCCTTAAGAAAGCATTTGTCTCATAATCCAATTTACAAATTCTTCAGCTCAACCACGATTGCAAAATGTGTCTAACTGTGAAGAATCCGTAGTTGACTTGTCTTAGTTTAGTTGTTGAAGTTATAAAGGAGGATGTCTTAGTTATATATGCATGTACATAGTGGCTTAGGAAATGAATATAAAGGTTTTGTATAACTATGACAACTTCAAAATCTCTTCCTTCATTCTGGGAAATACATGATATTCTCATAAATCAAGGGAAGTGATTAATGGTTGCCTTCTTTGCTCAAAATAGGTGTGACCTTGGCAAAGGTAGAGGTTGTAGTAGAGGTGATAAATGATTCTAGAGTGTAGGAAAAGGTATATATCCAAGTTCATTATGGATAGAAAAGTCAAGTAATTGGCCAATTATGTGGTAGGAGGAATAAAATGGCCAAGATTGCTGGAATTTCTAGAGGCATTCATGGAAATGACTATGAAGTAAAAGCAAGACAATCAATGGCATCCAAATACAAGTACTGTGCATCATGTTGCGACTTTAGGTCTACGTTTGATGCCAAATATGAGTGTTTTGGTTTAGTTGGTGTCATGGTAGGCAATGATGTGAATGCCCCGATGACACATTAAGGCAAATCAATTCAAAAATAAGAGGTTTCTATTAACCCATGAATGTTTTAGAGATAAGTAAAATCTTCTATCCATATCTAATATATGCAAAGGTAAGAAGTGCAATATTGAGTTAACAAATCTATTTTTTTTTGGGTTAGGATGAGATGAACAATAAAATGCAGTTTGGAGGGGGAAGCGGTAAAGACAATATGTATGTCTAGCTAATGGATAAACGGGCAAGTGGCTGGAATAAAGTGGACCAATCCCATATGTTTGAATCTTTATTTGCTAGTTCTTATCATACTACAATTTCAAATTTTGTGTGGCATGATAGAACAAGATAGGCTAGTAATTATGTAATGAATCTGTTGAGAAATGTTGATGTTATTTTGAAGGCAAAAAACAAAATACAGAAATATGTTTTAATGGCCTTCTTACAAAATGTGGTTGTTTGCCATTTCAAATCTTTAAGCATATTTAAAATTTTTCCTTTCTAAATAATGCATGTAGTCCTATGAGGACTCGTAATTGTTAGCCTGTTGTGGCACAATCAGAAGTTACGTGAAAGTTTGTTCATCTGCTGGAATCTCTAGAGGGATTTGGTAGTGGAGAACTGTTGTGCAGAATACTTTCTTTAAGATAAGGATAATTACTAGTAGATAAGTTTAATTGTAAATAGCAAAAAATAGTTTTATTAATCGTTTATAAGGGCACTTATTGTAATTAGGACAGATATCATTTGATTCTTCTCAACAAACTTCTTGCACACTATAAGAGTTTAGTAACCAAGGAAGTGCTATTTTAGCCTCTCCATCGCATGTGTATGTGCTTTCTGTTTTGCTCTGATACCCTATTTCACTTTGTTTTACTTGTGTTTTGTTTTCCACCATACGTAGTTTTGATTTTATTATGGTATCAGAGCTCTAAGCACTTTTTCTTTGAGCATGATCTTGGTATATTATTGACCGCTATGTGGTTATTTCCTGATCATCATCTGATCATCCCTGCTTGCACTTTCATCTTGGTCAACATATGGCAAAAACAAATGCAAATATGAATTCGCTTACTAGAGACCCAATAACCTCTAGTTCAAATACTTTGTTTGACATCAACATAGAATTTGACGTCCCTTATTTGATGCATCATTTGGACAACCCATGAGATTTGTTGGTGAATTAGCATCTTAGTGGTAATAGCTATGGCACTTGGACATGGCCAATGATAATGGCACTTGTCACTAAGAACAAAATATCATTCATTAATGGTTCATTGCCTATGCTTGAAGTTTTTTCTCTAAATTTTCTGTTGAGATCTTATTACAATTGTATGCTCTTGTTCTAGATCATCAACTCATTATCTCATAAAATAGAAGATAGTGTTATATATACTGCCATAGAGAGAAAAGTGCAATTAGATTTACAAGAATGCTTTTACCAAAGTACCACACAATTTTCAAATTAAGATTGTGATTAGTAAGATTAATGAAGATGCATTTCTATATCAGCATACTATATGAAATTCAAGGCCAACTGGTATGAGTTGGCCTCATATGATCCTCTTCTAGTATTTTCGTTGGGATAAATGATAGAAAGACAGGGGATCTCCTTGATGAAGCCCCCCTGACTATAAAAAAAAAAACTTCATTTATTCCTTTAATAATGAGAGCATATGTGTTTGTTTCTCCAAATCATTACTTAGAAACCCAATTATCACAAAAACCAAGGTGGTGTAGGGATTCCTAATGAAGTTCCATTTAACTTTGTCCTACACCTTTGACATATCAAGGTTAAGATGCATGAACGGTTATTCTGAAACCAAGACAAACTTGGTCGAGCACGTGACGAGGTTTAGGCCACCTCTATATCTACTCCAAGTGATATTTGTCATAAGCCTTCTTGCTTTTTTAGTCATACCCACAAGATCATGTTACATGCACGGTCCATAGCCTTTAAGAAAATGACAAGTGCCCCCCTGCCCCCTGCCCACTGGCTCCTAGCCCATTTTGAGGGGTACTTAGGATTTCAATAGCATAAATTTTAAATTTTGTTAAAAACCATGAATTTATGGCATATTGAAAAGGGAGGGGCTGTCCAACTCAAATTCATGGATATGAGATCCTTTAAACCACTGCAGATCTAAGATTCATGATAAAACAAACACAACCCTAGTTATCTTTTGGTTGTTTTATTAAGAAATCGTACTTTTCTTTCAGATTATACCACATTGCTTAGTAGTAAAAAAAAAAGAAACATATGGTACCTAACCAAGAGAACTCAGAAAACTTTGTCATGAACAGATAATTGTTACCTTGTTATTCTTATCGTACAATCACTATCTTTGCTGTGTGGAGCACAAACTGAGAGATTTAACAATCTCATAATATCAGAATGTGTCAACTTATTTGCACTACACTCAAACACTCTTCCCAAGGGAGTGTCGCCCCTCAAAGACGTCAGCAGTTGTTTGAACATCCAAAAGAGGCGGCACCAAGACAACTGTACAGGGCAAATAAAATTAAAACCAACATAAACAGCCATGAAATGTCGTCAAAATGCAAAGCTGCATGTAACTAATGCATTTCCAACTGTTGTCTGAGAAACAAATCACTCGTTGCAACGCTCATCAACACCAAGATGTTTGCCGTCAACTAAATCAAGATTTTCTACCAACTCGAAGTGTTAGCTCTTAGCAGCCTGTTTTTCCTTCGCTTTTTGGATCTTCAGGAACTTCTAAAAGATTTTCTTCTCTTCAACAAAAAAAGCCAAGGTGGTCATTGCTAATTTTGGGCCAAATTTTTTTTGAGAAAAAGTAAATGTCTATTTGCAGCCGCTTTGAATTAAAATTATTGTCAGATGTTGGTATAGAAACTGATGATGCAATTAGTAATTAGTGTGTGACAATAAACAAATTTTCAGCAGAAGAAGAGGCTAGCATATCCTATATGTCATAAAGATACATATTTTATCGATTGAAAAATAACAATGATCATTGAAAACTTTGGTCTGCATACCATATATATAGATTGAATAGTCATTCCTTTGGTGAAACTGAAGAAATGAGAAGCACTCCTCTACTGCTTTCTGGAATTGATGCATGGGAAGAAGTGTACCATGGATAATTGCCATATAATTAAAAAAAAACATATTTTTCACTCTCCATATAATTATTTTACTAGTTAACTACACCTAAATACATTTTACATTCTGCTGTTAAAAAAAATATCCTCTACTACAAAAAGAACCATGCATATATGCATGACGGATGTGGTGAACAAGTGGGATCAACTGGGGAAGAGGAGGAAAGAAGGGTCTCTCACTAATTTCCTTCCCCCGAACGTGACCTTGAGCAGCTTTCTCTGTTAAGAGTTTATTTCCTCTGTTAAGTGTAAAGTGTGTCGTGGGCCTCCTCATGAGCTTGTTGTTGCCAACTCCACCATCATCAATGTCATCGTTGTCTTCTCAAGATATTTAGTAGAGAAGGTATGACTTAGCAATTTCCAACCTCCAGGAGGCTATGAAGCTCAAATGAAAGAACGGTAGGGCATTCTGCCTCTTGGAATCTGTTATGGAAAATGAAAATGAATTCTTAAATCTGTGTGATATTAACTTTGTTTTTTACACCTATTGTAAAGCTGTAAAATTGAATTGTAGTATTCCTTGCCACGCATGTGAAATTCTATAGAAGGTTGAAGGCATGATTTGGTTGTAACAGAAAATATTCTTTTATGCCTGTAAAAAAATTGATTATGTATAGAAAGAGTATAAATATGTGAAAGGAAGAAGAGCATGCTGCTCTGTTCCATCCATTCCCAGCCTCCTCGGTTATGCCCTGTTGATTCCGTGGCAGCCCTGATTTTCTCTTGTGCGTCATCTGAAACTCACAAGATATTGCAAGGGGAGGAAAGGAGTGGTGGCGGATGAGGAGTGTTGGCTTGTGATGATGCGCAACAGGTTGATGCACTATTTTAAGGGGCCAAAAAAGACATTGATGTATTTTTCTATAGCCCTGCCTCCTCTTTTCCCAAAAGTTCTTTATATGGCTAGATTTCTTTTGCACCGGTACAAATCGTTACAAAAAAATGTCAAATTGGGCGCTTCAATTTGGTTGTTAATTCTGTTGGATAGTGGCCCTAAGCCCTATCCTTCATCTCGTAAGTGCAAGCCAGATTAAATTGAAAAACTCATTTCCAAAATAAAAGATTTCATTAAAATGAAATTCAAAAGTTTATTTTGTTACCATTACGAACCAGCCAAAAATTCTCTCTGGCGATAACCGCTGCTGGGATTCAGGAAATCCTGGGAGGCAGACTATAAAGTCTCAGCTTATGTTCATCTGAAGGTTGATCATTAGATTAACCTATCATTGGTTACTATAAAAATACTGTTCTTGCTTAAACGAGCCTTGAGCCTTACCATTTTATTCCTGTCAACTCTTGCTCTAGCCAATAGATAAGGTTGACCTTGCCCTTTACAGCACGGAGAAAAGTCTTTTGTTAGGCCAAGGGTCATTGCCAATAATATCATTGGTAACAACTTGTTGAGTTATTGACAATGGTAGAAGTCATTGCTAGAAGTTCTTACAGCAGTGATTTCTTCACTGCTATAGGTCCCCTTTTTCTTTTGAAAACAAAACAAAATGCCGCTTCTATAGCAGGTAAGCTAGTTTTGCCTAATTTGAAAGTGGGACGGTTTCAAATAGATAATCTAGATCGATACCAACAAACAAAAACATAGACTACTGAAACAAATAGAGAGAGAGAGAGAGCGAGAGAGAGAGAGAGAGATGAACACTCCATGCATCAGATTTTGAAACGTCAAATGGTGCATGCATTCTGCTCTGTATTTTCCATCACCGGGAACAGATAAATATTTATACTTTAAAAAACATAACTTCTTTAATTGCTATACCAATAAGTAATAACAGTCAAATTAGGCCATCATGCTGTCAACTACCGAACATGGCAGCATGTACAAATTAATACCGTTAGATGTTATTGTATTAAATAACAATGAGTAATTGATATTATTGTGTAATGGTATATAATGGTATATGACTAATTTTCAACTAAGACGGAACAGAAGAAAGGGGAAACTAACATGACAAAAAGGTTTTATATGTCTTCAACTATTATATGTCCATTATCAAATAAAGAAGTCAGTTTTCTTACCAATTCATCCTTCACATTTTTAATTTGTTTCTTGGGAACAATATCAGTAGCTTGATCTTAAAACATTGCAATAGGTTGACAGAGATGAACCACTACAAAGTTCATGTTTCACAATCAACAGCAAGTTGCATGCGAGGCATGTACATCAATGGAACTAGAGAGCTCACAAGAGAAAGGACCATAACTAGATTACCTACTTTATCATGTATTGAAAAAGAATCCAGATACGAATAGCAAAAACCTGGTTCTCAACATTCATGTAATTCATGAAAAAGAGAGAATGTTCCTAGGCTCTATATTGTATTGCAATATGTAATTCATGTAATTCATTGAAAAAGAATCCACATACAAATAGCAAAAACCTAATTCTTTTACATTTATCGACTCTATATTGTATTGCAATAAAATATTCAAAAGAAATTAGTGTTCGTAGGCTCAATGCCTCTTGAATCTTCTCAACATAAGGTGATTCATTCAATTAAAAACAATTTATCTATTTGATAATTGATTTAAGCATGTAGACATAAGAAACTAACATATTCTTATACCTTCCATTATCTTCAATGATGATGTATGCTGCCATTTGATGGTGGAAATAATGTGTCACGAATAGCTGTGTAACATCATCTGAGATCTTCATCTCCCATATCTGTCCTCGCCATTTTCTATTTCCCTGTTGGCATTTACTTCCTCAAGCCTCCGGAGACCCAAGGAGTTCATCGTTCTATTAGTCTTTGGTCAGGAGGTTATTAGGGATGTCAATGAATCAGATTCAGATCAAATACCAGATCAAGTTTTTTTAGAAAAATCAGATATGAAAAAAAGAGTAATTTGATATCCAAATAAAAAATCAGATCAGATTCAGTATTAAAAATTGGCATCCGATTAAATTCAGATTGAGACTCAGCATCAAATAGATACCCAATCAGATACCAGAAAAAAAAGGATAATGGATATCTAAACCCAAATTTATAGATCCGGATCTAAATAATATATTTTATTCTACATTATTATAAATTTATAAATCTGAACCCAAATTTGAATCCCCAATTTCAATTAACATCCAAATCTAAAACCATTGCAAACTTGGTCGAGCACTTGACAAGGTTTGGGCCACCTCCAAATCCACTGCAACTGACATTTTGTTCATAAGCCTTCTTAATTTTATAGCTGCATTTTTTCATCAAGACCCACGACATCTGGTTACATGTATGGTGCATAGCCTTTACGAAAATGACAAGTGCCCCCTGCCCACTTGTACTAGCTCCTTAGCCCACTTTTTGGGAACTTGGCATCCATGGGAGCCTGTGCACAAGCCTGGGCATATAACCAGCTTTGAATATCCACCCATGTCATCGACACTATACTAAACACTTGAGAGAGAGAGAGATAGAGAGCTTCTCAGTGATGGAAACAGGGATGGGGAGCACATGAAGAAGGGGTAGAGAGTTTATTTCCTCTCTTAAGTGTAAAGTGTGTTGCAGGCCGCCTCATGAGCTTATTGTTGCCAACTCCACCATCATCAATGTTGTCGTCCTCTTCTAAAGAGATTTACTAGAGAAATTATGATTTAGCAATTTCCAACTTTCAAGAGGCTGTGAAGCTCAAACGGAAGAATGTTATGGCCTTCTGCCTCTAGGGATCTGTTACAAAAATGAAAACTAATTCTTAAAGCTGTGTATTAACTTTGTTTTCCTTACACCTATTGTAAAGGTGTAAAATTGAATTGTGGTGTTCTTTGTCACGCATGTGGAATTCTCTAGAAGGTTGAAGGCAGATTCTGTATAATAGAAAATATTCTTTCATGCCTGTATTTGATTTTGTACAAAAAAGAGTATAAATATGTGAAAGGAAGAAGAGCACGATGCCAAACATCATGGGTGAAGATGACCAGCCGAATGTAGTGGGATAAGATGAGCCAGTCAAATGTCGTTGAAACCAAAAACCGTGGTGACTTAAACTAGTGACTTTCTTAATCACGTGCACTGTTTCTGGCATCCAGCGGATCAGGTAGCATTGCCAGCCTTCCACGATCCTCCAGCAGTCATCCCAGAACAGTTCGAGCAAGCATCGATCTAATCCCTACGATTGGAGGATTCCCTGCATTCTATAGAGTGGTTCTTCGGTGAACCTGCCCCTTTCACTACTGTTCGCAATGCTGACCACCTTTTCCTGTCAAAATTCATTGACATCCCCAAAGGAAGGTGAACCTAACAAGCCAACCTCGATCACTGAGGTATCCTCTCACAGCTGGAATCCTCGAATTCGTGGCCGTCCCTCTCTTTGTTTCAAGTTTCTTGATGCCCTCTATTTCTTCACTTGCCGCCTCTGGTGTCGACCCCCATTGGGCCCCAAAAGGGTCAAACAACATCGTAAGGCCGTGGTGACTCCTGCTCGACCGGTGACGTGATCAGAGCCAGCCAGATTTCCACCATCTTTCCTGTGGCGTTTTTTCTTCTCCTTTGCATGGGAAGTCGGGTATTGAGTCCTCAGCATTAAGGAGGAGTCATGGCCGACAAAGGAAAGAACAATGAGTCTGGAAATATCAATGGCCATGAAAATGCCCAGGTGATATTTGATCTCTTCTATTTGCATCATTCGGATAATTTCGGAAGTGGGTTAGTATCTCAACCACTTATCGGTGATAACTATGCAATCTGGAGCAGGGTCATGATCATGGCTCTATCAGCCAAAAACAAGTTAGGATTCGTTGATCGGACTATCAAAGAGCCTAAAGAGGATGAACATAATCGTATGTTGTGGGTACAATGTAACAATTTGGCTCTAGCATGTATTCTTAATTCAATTAATAAGGAGATTCATGCTAGCATCACTTATGCTGCCTCAGATCAAGTAATATGGACGGAGTTAAAAGAAAGATATACTCAGAGTCTTGCACCAAGAGTCTTTCAGCTACACAGTTCAATACATCGATTACAACAAGAGTCCATGTCTGTTACTACATATTATACAAAACATATTGTATAAAAATCAAAGTGCTTTGGGAAGAATTAAATTACTACAATTCTGTGTCTGCGTTCATGTGGGGGCATAAAAAATTATTCGGATCAAATCCAAAGAGAACATGTAATTTAGTTACTGAAGGGACTGAATGACTCATATGATGCTATTAGAGGACAGATTTTATTGCTTGTCCCTTATCCACAGTAAACAAATTATCTACTCTAGTCTTGCAGGAGGAACAACTGCACAAAGCAAGATTCACGCCATCAGCCTCTCACACCACCTTGGCAATATCACACAATCATATTCTCAAAGCAACATAACTTGAACAAAGTTTCAAGTTTCAATGAAATAAAGAAAGACATCAAAGATGACCAATCTGTAGCAATTGTCATAACACAGGTCATGTGAAAGATAAATATTTCAAGTTGAATGGCTATCCTCGAGGACATCGATTCCATGATCCCAACTTTCGACCACCACTAGCTGCAGCTACCATTCATAATCAAAGACGGGTGGACCTCCATGCAAGCAATGGTACTAGTTTCTCTGGCAGCAACGGTCAAAATTCCAAGGAAGTTGTGCCTTCATTCACTATGGATGAGTATCAGAAACTCTTATCACTTGTTAGAACTCCATCTTCCTTTATCAATTTCGCAGGTAATATATATTCATATAGTGTCTCCCATCTTACTTTGATTATCGATTCTAGAGCAAGTCGGTGCATTTGTGCCGTTAGCTCTCTACTTCAAAAACCAACCAACTGCCGAGTACCTATAAACTTACCTAATCGACATACAATAACTGTCCATCAAACTAGTGATGTTAAACTACCACCGTTCAATCTCGAAAATTCCTTGTATATTTTCTCTTTCAAAGTGAACCTACTCTCTGTGAGTCAATTGAGCAAGGCACTAAACTTTTCCGTAACTTTCTTCCCTACTCATTGTGTCTTGCAGGACCTGAATGCGGGATTTCTATTGCTCTCTTATTTCCCCTCCCTTGACCAATGGTAACTTGACATTTAATGCACTGAAAGGCACAAGGTACCCTCTTTCTTACTTTACTTCACTTTCTCTTTTCTCCCCTAAAAACCTTTGAAGTGGCAGTTGGATATAGGGAGTGGTGAGACACAATGAACTTAGAAATTAGTACTAAAGGAAAACAACACTTGGAGAATGAGCACTTCACCACAAGGAGTTAAGCCCATCGGTTGCAAGTGAGTTTACAAAATCGAGTTTTGATCAGATGGTACTGTTGAGCGGTACAAGATGGCACGCCTCGTCGCCAAAGGTTATTCTCAATAGGAAGGACTGGACTACAATGAGACATTTGTACCAGCTGCAAAAATGGTAACTATGTGAACTTTACTTTTAGTCGCTGTGGAAAATGATTGGTTAATATATTAAATGGATGTGAAGAATGTCTTTCTTCATGGCGATTTGCTTGAAGAAGTAAATATGAAGGTTCCACCAAGATATGACCGTAAGGGGGAGAATCTAGTATGTAAATTACATAAATCTCTCTACGGTCTCAAACAGTCTCCTCGAAATTGGTTTCACAAATTGTCCTTGGCACTAGTGGAGTTTGGATTCAGTCAATCAAATGCCAAACACACATTATTCATTTACAAACAAGACCAATTTTTTGTTGTTGTTCCCGTTTATGTGGACGACCTTATTATTACGGGCAACAACAAGGAGCTGATTGACAAATCTAAGCAATTTTTATGTCAGAAATTTCTTGTGAAAGACCTATACTCTTAAATATTTTTTGGGTTTAGAAATTGCTTGTTCAAGTGCAGTAATTTATGTTTCACAGCAAACGTATGCCCTCAACATTATATGCGAAACAAGTATAACGGGTGCCAAGCCAATGGAATTTCTAGTGGAACGAAAGCTCAGACTCGAAGAAGGTACTCTCCTAAGCACACAAACCAATCTTCAAATGAGTGTGTTTTGTGATTATGATTGGGTGGCGTGTCAAGAAACGTGAAGGTCAATAACTAGTTATTGTGTTCTTCTTGGTGATTCTCCAATTTCATGAAAGACAAAAAAACAGCCCACAGTATCTCACTCCTTTGCAGAAGCAGAATACCCGGCATTGGCAAATGCGGTATGTGAAGTGACTTGGTTGAAATTCTTATTGTCGGATCTAGGCGTGAGACATCTACAACCGACAAATCTATACTGCGACAATCAGACTGCCATGCATATTGCTGCCAATCCAGTTTTTCATTAGCGTACCAAACATATAGATTTAGATTGTCATGTGGTTTGAAAAAAAATAAATCAAGGTGTAGTGAGAACCAGTTACATTAACAACAAAGATCAGCTGGCAGACTTATTCACTAAGGCCTTAGGCAACGAAGAATTTAATCATCTTCTATCCAAACTGAACATAAGAAACTCTACACTTAGTTTGAGGGGGAGTGTTAAAATTAAGATTCGCTTCTTATCTTCTTATTTTGACATCTTAACGATAAGATTTTCAGTTGGTTAGTGTAGCTGTTAGGATGAACCAGCCAAATATCATGGGAGAAGATGAGCCAACCGAGTGTCATGGGATAAGATAAGCCAGGCAAATATCATGGGATAAGATGAGCCTGCCAAATGTCGTTGAAACTAAAAACCGTGTACTACTTTTTCTTCTGTATATAGGTGTGTAAGATCAATAGAAAAATATGAAGCAATTCTCTGTTCTCTTCCTTGTGTTACATTCTTCCTTAACTCAAATAATTTCTACATACTATAATACAGAGCCATGGCGTCAACAGGCAAGGCTCCCAATTCTTCCAACTCTTTTTCCGCAAGTGGAGCAGAGTCCTCTTATGGTAACAACATCATCACTATTGAAAACCTCTTTTTCCTTCATCATTCAGACAACCCTGGTACTATATTGGTTTCACAATTAGTAACTAGTGAAAATTACTCAACCTGGACTCATGTTATGAGAATCGCATTGTCTACCAAAAACAACTTGACCTCTGTTGAAGGTAGTCTTCCCAAACCCCGCGTTGCAGCTCCTGAGGTCATGATGTGGAAGGCTTCACAATCACATGGTCTTTCATGGATTCTTAACTCCATCTCAAAATAATTATCAAGCCATATCATCTACACCACCACAATTATTGAAGTCTGGGCACACTTAAAGGACCTATTCACTGAAAGCACAAACCCCTCATAAGTACCAACTCAAGTCCTCCATTAGTCATTTGAATCAAGAAAATATATTTGTTGCTCTTTATTTTACAATATTGGCATAAGCTTTCGTCCTATGATGTTCTTTCGGAATGCTCTTGCAATGCCTTGAAAGTGGTTGCTGAAAAGCAACAAGAAGAGAGAGTGATTGAATTTCTTATGAGATTGAATGATTCATTCAATGCTATAAGATGGCAAATTCTACATACGCAACCCTTGCCTTCTCTACAAAAGACATGCACCGGTCCTTCAAGAGGAGAAGCTCGCCTTCAAACTAGTGCTGTGGAGTATGTTGGTCTCTCAGCAAGTGCAAATTTGAATGCATTCAAAAACCAACAAAACAGGCACCCACAATACTTCTGCAATTACTGCAAGATTGCAGGACATCAAAGGAACGATGCTTCAAATTAAATGGTTACCCTCCAAACTTTATAGGTGGAAAATAGAGCTAGACAAGGGGGCTATTATCAAGGCCTCTGTTGGAGGGAAAACTGATTCCAATGCCTTAATCTCCTCCATGCATGGAAAATAGTTCAGCAAGGACATTGCTCCAATTCTAACTGAAGATGAATTTATTCAATTCAAAAAACTCCTCAAAAATCGATCAGTAACCCAAATAAACTTTATAGCTATGTCATTCTTCAAACTAGACACCAGGGTAATAGATATTGGTGCTAGTCACCACATGTCATGCTGCCATAAATCAATGCTAGATGACACAAAATTAGTTGTTGCATTTTCAATTAGAGTTCAGGACAACAAATGATATATGCTACATGTGTCGGTAAAGTTGTTCTATCACCTTCCATTTTTCTTCAAAAAGTGTATTATCTTCCAAAGTTTGCTTACAACATATTGTCAGTGAGCATATTTATTCAGAAAACCAAGCGTCATTTGATTTTCCCCACTACTGGGTGCTTTGTTCAGGACCCAATCTCCATGACGTGGACTGAGCTGGGTGATTCATCAGGGGGATTCTTCATTTTCAAGTCACCTCTTACAACTGTAGACTGCTTGTTCACGAAACCCACTCAATCAGATTTTGATGTTTGGCATATGAGACTTGGGCACCCATCCTACTCAAAGAATCAAATGCTCTGAAAGCATGACTCTATCATTAAGTTGTCAAATCATTTCTGTGAAGTATGTAGTGTTGCTAAACAATATAGATTGATGTTCAAATTAAGTGAATCGTGTTTTGCTAAACCTTTTGATTTGCTAGTTTCTGTTTACGAAAGCTCTTGGGAATAATGTTTCCCATGCATCGCATACTCAAGCACATTACCTTTTGTCTATTATGGATGATTTTTCAAGAGCCATGTGGGTTTACTTATTGAAGTATAAACGTGAAGTAGGTGATTTGCTTAAACATTTCATTAACATGACTGAGAAACAGTCCAAAACAGATGTGTTAAAAATAGGATAGATAGTGGAACCAAGTTCTTCTCAAATGACAATTTTTTTTTTCCGTGATAGAGACATCCTACATCAACATTCATGCCCCTACATGCCTCAACAAAACCGCATAGTTGGGAGAAAGCGTCAGCACATCTTGAATGTGGTGTCTGCTCTCAAGTTTCAGTCAGGTGTACCCTTAAAATGTTGGGACTTACGTGCAATAACAGCCACATATTTAATAAATAGGACCCATCCAAAAAAAAGAACATGACAATGAATGTCCCTTTGAAAAATTATTTAAAAGAAAACCACGTTACAAGCATATATGCGTGTTTGGTTGTTTGTATTTTTCCAGCAAGCTCAAACCACATGGAAAATTCGGTCACATGTAGGGATGTCAATATATCGAATTGAATTGGATATCTGACCAATCCGATCCGAACAAATCAGACATGGAAAAAAAAAATATCCAATTAGGAAATCAGATTGGATTCAGATTTAATAAATGGCATCCAATCATATACGAATTCAGATTTAGATATACATAATTATCCGATCGAATTCAGATGAAAATTCGGATCAGATTCATTTTTAGACAAATATCCTATATCTACTGCTATTAAATTTTGAAAATTAGAAAAATCTGGTTCAAAATTTGGATTCAGATATAAATATAAAAATCAGATTCGAATAGTCAAATTGGATTTCGGGTTCGGATATGACTTCTTTGTTTGAATTCGGATCCAAATATTTGAATATCCAATAAAGCTGATATGATTAAGGATATATTGGATCCGAATCCGATCCGTTATCCCTAGTCACAAGGTTCAGCGAGGTGTGCTCATTGGGTATCCTATTGAACAAAAAGGCTACAATCTACTTTATTTGGAAACCAAAAAAAAAAATCGTTTGTAGGGATATGGTCTTCAATCAAACTGAATTTCCCTTCAAATTCTCAAAGTATGGGATCAAAGTCTCACATTTTCAAGTTATTCCTCTCACATTTGATGACAATCATAGACTTGAGAGTAGAAATTCAAGTGAACAAGGCCCTTGTTCTTGTCGACTGACTGAAAGCGAAGATGATGTCATGACTACTGATTGTACAAACATTGAACAACCACCTGAAATTGTTTTAGAGTCAAGTGATGAGGTTGAAACAAATACTTCCCTAGAAAAGGGCTTCCACAAGGTATCATTTGTCATAAGTTGTCTTTTTCCCATTTTTCAGCTGCTCTTAAAAGCTTCCTGTTGAATATCTTTCCTCAAACCAAACCTTCATGCTTTAGTCAGGCAGAGCAACATACAAATTGGAAAAGAGCCATGCAAGAAGAAATTATGGCGGTGGAATCAAACAATACTTGGACCCTAGTCTCCCCTTCAAATAATGTCAAACCCATCAGCTGCAAGTGAGTTTATCGGATCAAGTATAAGGCGAATGGTGAAATAGAAAGGTTCAAAGCCATATTAGTGGCCAAAGGGTATGCACAAGTAGAAGGCTTGGATTTCCATGAGACCTATGCTGCTGCCGCCAAACTTGTTTTTATTTGTTGTTTGATTGCAATAGCTGCAAAACGAAATTGGGTGCTGCAACAAATGGATGTGTATAACTTCTTTCTAATCGGGATATTGAATGAAGAAATCTACATGACATTGCTTCCTAGTTATTGTGAAAAAGGAGAAACAAAATTGTGCAAGCTAAACAAGTTTATCTCTGGGCTGAAATATGCTCCTCAAAACAGGTTCTTGAAGTTCTCATCAGAAGCGGTGAGCTATGGTTTTATGCAATCCAAGTGTGATTACACACTGTGTGCATATCAAAGAGAAAGGGTGTTCATGGTAATTTTGGTGTACATCAACGCTCTCATTGTTTCAGGAAATGATATGGAATACCTAGAAAACTTCAAATGTATCTTGGCAAAAGATTTTGCATGAAAGATGGGCAACTTAAAATATTTCCTTCGCCTAGAGCTTAGCAAAGGGAAGAAATGAATATTTTCGTCACAACGCAAGTATTTTTGTGGCATTTTTGATGAATTAAGCCTTCTCAATGCCAAGCCATCTGAGGATCGCATGGAACCTTGTCAAACCCATGCTGTGAATGATGGATAAGATTTAAAAAATCCTTCACTGTTTCAAAGACTTGTGGGGCATCTTATATATCTGACTATAACCAGGCCAGAAATAGTTTTTGCTGTCTGCTATAAAAGTATTATGCTATCTCAAACTTCACGCGGTCATGGAATTTTTCTTCCAGTACATGACAATTTCAAGCTTACCGCATATTTTGATGCCAACTACGGAGCTTGCAAAGACACCAAAAAATCAATCTCTGGTTACTATGTTTAATTAGGAGAATGTCTAATCTTCTGAAAAACATAAAAACTGAGCATAGTATCTCACTTCTCAGCCAAAATAAAAATATTGTGCAACTATTGCTGAGATATGGATAAGTTGTCTTTTAAAAGACCTCCAAGTGCCTCCTCCTTCACCAGCGCATCTTCTTTGTGATGAGATCAGCATTACAAATGGCAGTGAGCACAATTTTACATGAAAGCACCAAGCATGGGGAGATCGACTGCCATCTAGTGTGTGAGCAAGTAAAAAACGGAACAATTGTCACAAGCTATGTTCCATCGTACTTACATCTGGCTGATCTATTCACCAAGTCCCTTGTCAAAGATCAAGTCAAATTTTAAAAGCTCAAACTGGGTTTTGGAGACCTCATTCACCAGCTTGAAGGAGGGGTGTTATGAAAAATGAAAACTAATTGTTAAAGTCGTGTTATTAACTCTGTTTTCTTTACGCCCATTGTAAAACTGTAAAATTGAATCATGGTGTTCCTTGTCACACATGTGGAAGTTTCTAGAAGGTTGAAGGTGTGATTGTGTTGTAACATGTATCCAAGAATGTGGTGTTCATATAGAACATGTATCCAAGAATGCAACGTTTTGCAATTAATTGACTTCGAAAAAATCAATAAAACTAAAGGATGAAATATGAGATGTTTTAAATGAGAATAGTGCACTAGAAAATGATTGAGTTACCTGTAAAATGTGGATCTGAGTGGTTCAAATGATGAAGTAGTACTAAAAGGTAATACTAAGTGGGTAGGAATGGAGGAAATCAATTAAGTTTACAAAGTGGGTCTCAAAATTTTGAACTCTCTATGTGTTGGTTACTTATTTTGTGGTTTATCATAGACATGTCATTTACTCGGACCATCTAATGTATGGAGTAGTTTGCGGTGCAATAATGCGTGAATTAATTTAAGTTCTTCTTCCTAGACATTATATTAAAATATATTAAAACAGTGCATATATAACAAGTCCCAATGTTTTATATTAAGTTCTTCTTCATAGACATTATATTAAAATGTATTAAGACATTTCGGGAGCCTCAATTTTTTTCCCCATGTTTTACAGTGGAAGAGAGTAACGCCCAAAGTGCCTCCATTTCATGTGAATTTTATTCTTAACACAGCAAATAATTGCAAATATTCCTATTGTTTATCCTTGTGAAAAGCACATAATCTCTTACGTAAGAACCTGTAAATCACTTAGCTAGTTTTAACCTAATATGTTGCCATAATATTAAACGAGCAATATTTAAGTCTAGAACTCCCTGAAGATATATAATTAATTTGGTTTTTAAAGGAACAATAAAAGCTATATACTAATTTCTAAATAAATATGGAATCATCTATTCCTTGTTGTCAGAACGAAACAATTTGGCATGTTTATCTTAGTTAATTGGTATCAGGATTGGAAATTAACACATAGGAGGATATTAAATTTCCACAGTAAATTATTCAAAATTAATTAATATTGAAGCTATTAAGTTTTTTACAAAAATATTTTGAAAATTCATTAATAAAAGTGGTGCATATCTTTAAGACAACAGCAACATTTTCAGGGATTGTGGATGCTCATGTACAGTGGACATCCCAAACAGTGCACCAATGAATGAACAGCCAATAATTGAATATTATTTATTATTGTTATTTTTTTTTTGAGGGGGGGGCAGCAGCGAGAGAGAGGGGGAGAGATATCATTGATTTTTTTACAAAAAACACAAATGAAATATTAGTGAGTTAAAGGCTTAGAAAATTGGTTTCTCTTTTAATTACGAAAAACAGCAAAAACATTTTAGTTATACTATTTGCTAAGTTATTTTTCTTAATTCTGTTATCATATTTTTTTGAAAAATTGGGGAGGATCGTATGATTTTCTGCTCGATCGACCATCACGCATGTTGAAACAAATATAGACACGAAGCATAGCTGGTTTTCTGGGTTCTCAAACTTGGTATAAATTTTTCAAACATGGTATATATTTTTCTGTTTGGCTCACAACCTGTCGTTAGGCATATTCTGATCTTGATTAATTTATATTTTCTATGTAACTTTTATCTACAAATAGAAAAAAAAACAACAAAAAATTCACTTTCAAATTAGTTGATATCAACCGACATATAAATAACGAGTTAGACACCCTGTATTTGCCAGCTATTTCCCAAATTCCAATGAATTTCCAGTTTTCTCCTTTTTGTTCGTTTATAGCTCGAATTGGCTTTGGCAGACCAGGGCTTGGTTTCATACCAAAACCTAAAAATAGGGTTTCGTTCTTTGTAACATCTGGTGGACCCAGGGCTACATGCACGAGCCAAGTCGAGCTCTAGTTGGGTCAGCTCGAGTCGACATCACTCAGAAAATTCGAGGTCAAACTCGACTCAAGCTCCAGAACAAGCTCAAGCTTGACTCGATGATACAACATTGGGCTCAAACTCGACTCACTGAACTCATTTATGTTAAACATGTCTTGTTTCATTTAACTTGTCAAACTGTGTTAACTCGTTTAGTTTTTACTCGTTTAGATTTTTTGTCGTTATAATTCAATATTTATTGTATAGTCGAGTCGAGTTGAGTTCTTACAACTCGAACTCAACTCGTTTAACATTTCGAGCATACATTTGAACTCAAGCTCAACTTGTTAATAAACAAGTCAGGTTCAAGTTGAGCTTCAACGAGTGAGTTCGATCGAGTCGAGCTCGAGCTGGCTCAACTTGTTGTGCAGCCCTAAGTGGACTTCTCTTTCAGACATATAATATTAATCTGCTTATTGATCGGGCCTTTTGCGATGCACCGAGATTCCTTTTGGAATAGATTTCAAGGAAAACGAGCTATATCCGATCTTGTTTGGCCTTTCACCCCTAGCCACAAGTCGTTCCCATATTTTTGCCACATGCGTGGGCTCGGTCCTCGAAGGCCTGGTAGAGCTTGTTTGAACCTGGCTAGATCGATCAGTTTAGGGTCAAATAGGAAGAACTATCTGCAACCTCTAGAAAGCACCTACACTTAACGGCTTAAGCAGTTGTTCCCAAAAGGTTGCCGTTAGAGTGAGTGTGCCCCGCTGGGTCTATGCTCCGCTCCTTCGACTGATTGTTTGCATCCGATCTCAGGTTCTCTGTTACACTAATCTCCCCGCTCACCAAAGTGAGGCTGTGCAGCTGAACTGACCCTTCAAGACTGACTCACTGATCGGGCTCGCGAGTCCTCAAAAGTGTTCTTCATTCTGATTTCCATGAAAACAACTAAAGCTGCAAATATTACACTCTAATTGACAAGGTAGAGTGCTAAAGTGTTGGAGAAAGTCCTAATTCCTAAAGAGGAAAAGGTAAAGCCTCGACTCCAAGGGTATTGTCTCCCAAGTATTGAATTTGCTGTGGCACTGAACGGGCCAATGGAAAATCAGTGAGTTACGTATTAATGGGTTTAAGAAGCTGCAGGGGCATCAGCCATTAAAATAAAGGGATTATTTACAAAATTACTCATCTCAATCTAAATTATCTACAAAGGAAGAGAAAAAAAAATGGATAATTTTCAATAAAAGGGCAACTGTTTAAATTATTCCTTATAATTTTAGTGACTTCCATGCCGAAGCAACTCGTTGAGATTTATCCAAAAAGTTGAGTGCACGTTTCTTGATCTTTAAGAGTTGACTGGTGAATTACTATTTGACCAAGAATCGAGCCACTTTGTATAATTTTGTGAAAGATTGCAGAAATATTTCAGTACGTTCAGTCTCAGATGTGCTAGTGTTTTAAAGGCACACTACAAAAAAACATTTAACGAAAAATAGTTTTTTAAAAATTATTTTTTAATTAGTTTTGCAAAACAGATTTGTATGTTTGGATATAGAATCAAAACAGTTTTTTGTTTTTAATTAATTTTGGTAAAATATTTTCTTTCAAAAATTAATTTTTTGTAAAACTTGCATTTCTTATCATCCAAACTCTTACGAAACAGTGTCTTAGAAGGAAGAATCGGTTTTTACCTCAAAAAAAGAGTTTTGCCACCCAAACAACTTAAGAATGCATTCTTGTGAATAGGAAATATTAATCCTCTGAGGGAGGAAATCAACAGGACACTCTTGGAAAACGATCCAAAAACAAAAAAAATTATATGTTAAAGTTTTTTGACTTGGTATGCGGGAGAAAAGTCGACGGATGGAATATGCCATGGGACAAAAAAAAAAGTTTACCCAATAGATATACAAAACCATCTGATCGAAACCAGTGTTTTGAGCAATTATTTCTAAAACCTGACTAATTAAATGCATGTGCGTTGCCGAGACAACTAAACAATTAAAATTAAATTACAAACGTTTGATCACTTTCAGAACGCATCATATGTTAAGTCCTAACAGAAGATACCATGCGAAGGGTTGGAAATAATCAAAATACTCTTTTATTAAAATAATCAGAGGGAGTTTATAGTCATACTATTGAATGGTTGACAGATGTCGAAAAAAGTATATAAAATGGTACGCAGATGTGTTCAGTGAACAACCAATAAAAAATGCATGAAGAACAACTAGAAAAGTCAGGGTGGCTTCGATGTGAATGCATGTATAATTATGGGCACAAGATGGCGAAGGGTGTTTCTGTATACGTCATGCATATAGCTTGCTTCAACCAACTGGTGTCAACTGGTTTCCTCATTACCTCCTTTGGGCTGGGGGTCCTACTCGACGATCCAAAATTCTTGCATGGTTTATTCTATTGGACCACATTCAGACTCAAAATAACCTCACAAGATCTGGTTTTCACCTTGGGAGCAAGTGTCCTTTATGTTATTGTGCTGAGGTCAACCACTCACCTGATGTGGTTTTGTCGAGTGTCTCAAGATCTTTATGCGCTTACCTGGTCTATGCCTCATATTGATGTCACAAACATGTCTACAATTCAGAACCTTGATCCATGGACCAGTTAGAGTGAGAAACAAAAAGAAATAGCGTACCATTTAGAGAATGAATGTTTACGTATGGGGCATTTGGAACTCAAGAAATGATATTATTTATAGGAATGAGACTGTCTTAGTTCAGTGCATGACATCCTCTATTTTGTATGATGTCTGGTTAATTTCCAGTAACCTAAGGGGAAATGGTGATACCTCCAACTTCTTACAGGAATGAAGAGCTAATCTTTAGATGTAATTACTTTTTCAAATTCAACTTTTTGTTGGACATGTTAATGTTATGTTAATTTTTATTTCTCTCTCTCTCTCTCTCACTCTCTCTCTCCACCTCAGAACATTGCAATTTAAAAATGTGTAGGGTGGCTTCGATGTGAATGGTTTGCATATGGCAAAAGAAAGTCAATGTATATTGTAGAGTTTATTCCGCTATCAAACCTAAGGGCCGGCCAGGTAAAAAAAAAAAAAAAGGGCAGGTCGGGCAGGCCCAGGCTGGGTATTATGGTCCGATTTAATTCAATATATACATCATCAAACCTTATTTCTCTCTCTACTCACATTTAGGCAGTATGGATTCATATATTTTCAATTACAATGAATTAGGTGAAGATAATTTTCTTATCAGTTGTTTTCTTTAATAGATTATAGTACTCTTCTAAACAAAGTAATTACCAAACAAGCAAGAACAAACATTTTAGAACCAAAATACAACATGACATTAACAACCTTTAACAATTGAAAGACCGTGATTCTGTGGTTGTTTATACAACTGGACTGAAAGAAAGGAGAGAATTAGCTACAAAAAATGGCAACAACGATACTAAAAAAAATAAAGCATTAATTAGAAGGAAGCAATATACATTTCTTTTTCATTTGGAAGACTGTGACTGCACTTGCTTATTTTTCTTTCATGAATGACACAACCATGCCCAATACAATTATTGGTTGACATTTTTGAGTAATTTGGTTCAATAACCTTAGCGTTTTGTGATCCATTCTTGCCCTTCTTTGATATTTAATTAATTGAAAGAAAAAGAATGCCTACCCTAACGATGAATGTCGTCATTTTGTGGTGAGAAATCCATGAAAAACTACTCATTTAAAAGGGAAGAAAAGAACCGTTCGACAGCCCTGAACAGGGATGGGGGAAAGGGTGTGAGGTTTCAACCTCTTATTGAATTACCAAAAGAGAAGAAAAGAAAAAGGAAAGCTTGTGTGACCCCTCTTTGATGATGACTAAGCTTCTCCATAGATTTACCTCCACCTCCATGGATACGTCCAAGAAGATGCTGTCTTATTATCTTTTATGAAAAGCCGGTAATTGCTGGCGAGCAGTCGAATTGGCGCGCCCAAAGAATTCTTCTGCTCGGGAACAATAGAAAATGAAACTCAGGAGATGTACACATACATATGAAGTGAGAAGATGTTTCCTCTTTTTCCTCATCACTGTTTAGCAAAGCCATCACTGCGTCTACCATTGTGAATGCCTTTTGTTAGGATTTGCAAAACTGTTGGGTTGTAAGAACTTTTTTCTTTAATTTCCAAAAGTTCCTTCACTGAAGGGCAGTAATGCTTTGAATTTTGAACCAAACAAAACACAATGTAATTATTCCATAAATATAAATATGCACGAAACAGTCCAACACCTGCCTCTGCCTCTGCCCCTGCCTTCAGACCATAAGACGAAGAAACAACTAAAAGAAGCTGGCCGCCTCAGTAACGAGGCCTTAGAGGTGCAGGCAGCCACGGCTTCTTCCTTCCTTTGCCTCCAAGGTTCAGGACGAAGGGATTGACACATACTCATGACCGCCTACCTTTCACTTGGGCCATAATATATATATAGGTATGAGAAACAGCATTGCAGACATATGACATAATTTGCATGAAGCATACCTTCAAAGATGTGAGATATATCACACTTGCTGCCCTTGTTTCTTTCCTTCTAATGATGTAATAACAAAAACATGAATAACAAGATCTAATGAAAAATGAGAACCGAAAAAGAGAAACAACTAAAGCTGACAAAGTAGGAGAAGAATGAACGCGAAGAGTGACCGAGCAATAAGAACGAAGAAGGATTTCGCATGTTCGAGTGAAGATGACGTAGATATAGAATCTGATTTGTTTCAGCCGCACCACTTGATTCTGAAACAATTTCGGGTGGTTATTCAATGTTTGTGAATCAGTAGTCATGTCCTCATCTTGCCTTTCAGTCAGTTGATGAGAACAAGGGCCTTGCTCACTTGAATTTCTGTTCTCAAGTATATGATTGTCATCAAATATGAAATGAATAACTGGAAAATATGAGACTTTGCTTTGATCCTTTCAGAGTTTGATGGAAAATTCTGTTTCATTGAAGACCTCCCTAATAACGATTTTTTTTTTTGTTTCCAAATCAAGTAGTTTGTAGCCTTTTTGTTCAGTAGGATACCCAATGAACACACCTCGTTGAGCCCTGCAATCAAATTTTCCATGTGGTTTGAGGTAGGAAGCAAAACACAAGCAACCAAACACACATTGATGCTTGTAAGTTGTTTTTCTTTTAAATAATTTTTCAAAGGGAGTTTGATTGTCAATTTTTTTTATGGGGTCCTATTTATTAAATATGTGGCCGTTAATACACGTAGGTCCCAACATTTTAGGGGTAGGCCAAACTGAAACTTGAGACCATGGGCCACATTCAAGATGTACCGATGCTTTCTCTAAGCCACGCCGTTTTGTTGAGGCATGTAGGCGCATGAATGTTGATGTAGGATGTCTCTATCATGGAAAAAAAAATTATGACATTTGAGAAGAACTTGGTTCCACTATCTATCATGATTTTAACACATCTATTTTGAATTGTTCTCACTCATGTTAATGGAATGTTTAAGTAAATCACCTATTTCAATTTTATACTTCATTAGGTAAAACCACATGGCTCTAGAAAAATCATCCATAATAGACAAAAAGTAATGTGTTCGAGTATGTGATGCTTGGGGGTATGGTCCCCAAACATCACAATGTAGCAAATCAAAAGGTTTAGCAAAAGAATATTTACTTATTTGAATGTCACTGTAGATTGTTTAGCAACACGACAGACTTTACAGAAATTATTTGACAAGTTAATGACAGTCATGCTTTCAGAGCATTTGATTCTTTGAGCGAGATGGGTGCCCAAGTCTCAGATGCCAAACATCAAAATCTAATTGAGTGCGTTTTGTAAACAAGCCGTCTACAGTGGAAAATGAAGAGTCTGCCTGATGAATCACCCTGCTCAGTCCTCGTCATGGAGATTGGGTCCTGCACAAAGCACCCAGTAGTCGGGAAAATCAAATGACATTTGGTTTGCTGAATAAATCTGCTCACAGATAGCATGGTGTAAACAAAATTGGAAGATAATACACGTTTTCAAGAAAAATGGAAGCTGACAAAACAACTTTACGGACATGTGTAGCATAAACCGTTCTGTTGTCAGAAACTAATAGAAAATGAAACAGCTAATTTTGTATCATCTAGCAATGATTGAAGGCAGCATGATATGTGGTGACTAGCACCAATATCTATTACCCAGGTGTCAAGTTTGAAGGATGACATACCTGCAAAGTTTATTTGGGTTACTGATCGATTTTTCAGGAGTTGTTTTAATTGAATATATTCATGTTGAGTTAGAGTTGGAGCAATGTCCTTGTTGGACTATTTGCCATGCATGGTAGAGATTAAGGCAGTGGAATCAGTTTTCTCTCCAACAGAGGCGTTGATAATAGCCCCCTAAAATCAGTTTTCTTGCCACTATTTTCCACCTTTAAAATTTGGAGGGTAACCATTTAATTTGAAGTATCCTTCCTTTGATGTCCAGCAATCTTGCCGTAATTGCAGAAGTATTGTGGGTGCTTGTTTTGCTGGTCTTTGAAGGCCTTCAAGTCTGCACTTGCTGAGATACCAACATGCTCGACAGCACTACTTTGAAGATGAGCTTCTCTCTGCGTCTCCTCTTGAAGGACCAGTGCATAAGTCTTTTGTAGAGAGGGCTGGGGATCCATAAGAAGAATATGTCTTCTTATAGCATTGAATGAATCATTCAATCCCATAAGAAATTCAATGACTTCCTCTTCTTGTTGCTCTTCAGCAACCACAATCAAGGTACCGCAAGAGCATTCCAATAGAACATCATAGGATGAAAGCTTATCCCAGTAGGATTTCAGTTTTGTAAAATAAAGAGCAACAGATATATTTTCTTGATTCAAAGGACTGATGGAGGATTTGAGCTGGTACTTATGAGGGGTTGCGCTTTCAGTGAATCGGTTCTTTACATCTGCCCACACTTCAATAGCTGTGGTGGTGTAGATAATATTGCTTGATAATCCTTCCGAGATGGAGTTAAGAATCCATGAAGGTCCATGTGATTGCAACGTCTCCACATCTTGATCTCATGAGCTGCAACGCTGGGTTTGGGAAGACTGCCATCAACAAAGGTCAACTTGTTTTCGGCATACAGTGCCATTATCATAGCATGACTCCCGGTTGAGTAGTTTTCACTATTCACTAATTGTGAAACTAATACAATACCATAAGAGGACTCTGCTCCACCAGCTGAAAAAGAGTTGGAAGCATTACCTGTCGACGCCATGGCTCTGATACCATGCGAGTATCAGAGTATGCACAACAGAAATTAAAGGCTGTGATGGAATCAACAGGCACAACAGAGAAGGCTGAGCACGATGCTTTGTTCCATCATGCTCAGTCTTCTCTGTTGTAACTAGTGGTGTTCCTTGTACAGCAAGAGTATAAATATGTGAAAGGCTGAGCACAATGCATGACAAGGAACACCACTATTTAATTTTAAAGCTTTACAATAGGTGTAAAGAAAACAAAATTATTAACACAGTTTTAAGAAATAATTTTCATTTTTCATAACAAATCCCAAGAGGTAGAATGCCCAAACGTTCTTCCGTTTGAGCTTCATAGCCTCGTGAATGTTGGAAATTGCTAAATCATACTTTCTCCAGTAAATCTCTTGAGAAGACAACGATGACGTTGATGATGGTGGAGTTGCCAACAACAAGCTCATGCGGAGGCCTGCGACACACTTTACACCTAAGAGAGGAAATAAACTCTCCACCCCTTCTTCATATGCTCCCCATCGCTGTTTCCATCACAGAAGCTCTCTTTCTCTCCCTCTCATGTGTTTAGTCTAGTATCGATGACATGGGTGGATGTTCAAAGCTGGTATTAGGCTCTTGTGGATGCCAAGTACCCCAAAAGTGGGCTAGGGAGCCAGTGGGCCAGGAGGGGCACTTATCATTTTCTTAAAGGCTATCGACCGTGCATGTAACCTGATCTCGTGGGTAGTGATTAAAAAAATGCAGCTATAAAAGCAAGAAGACTTATGAAGAAAATATCACTTAAAGGCTATCGACCGTGCATGTAACCTAAACCTCGTCATGTGCTCGACCAAGTTTGAATTGGTTTCAGAATCGGATGATATTAATTTAAAATTGGGGATTCAAATTTGGGTTCAGATTTATAAATTTACAATAATGTAGAATAAAATACTTTATTCAGATTCGGATCTGTAAATTTGGGTTTATATATCCATTATCTTTTTTTGTTTCCGATTGGGTATCTATTTGATGCTGAGTCTGAATCCAAATTTAATCGGATGCCAATTTTTAATATCGAATTCTATCTGATTTTTTATTTGGATATCAAACTTCTATTCTTTTCATATCTGATTCATTTAAAGAAACTTGATCGGATATTTGATCTGAATCAGATTCACTGACATCCCTAATAATTAGCCTCCCCACGAAAGGCTAATAGGACGATGAACCCCACGGGTCTCCGGAAGCTTGAGGAATTAAATGCCGACAAGGAAATAGAAAATGGTGACGAGAAATATGGGAGATGAAGATCTCAGATGACGTTACAGAGCCATTTGTGACGTGTTATTTTCACCGTCAATTGGCAGCATAGATCATCACAAGCTCTGCTCCTTCGACTGATTGTTTGCATCGGATGTAAGGTTCTCTGTTACACTAACCTCCCCACTCACCAAAGTGAGGCTGTGCAGTTGAGCTGACCCTTCAAGACTCACTGATCGGGCTGGCGAGTCCTCGAAAGTGTTCTTCAATCCGATTTCCATGAAAACTACTAAAGCTGCAAAGGATTACACTGTAAGGCTGCGTTTGATTGCAAGGAAGAATTTAACATGGTAAATTTACCACGGTAAATTTTTCTGGAAAAAAATACAGGATGAAATTTAACCCTCTTCTGATTTGAGGCCCTGTTTGTTTGCAGGGAAGTTTTTTGCAGGGTAAAATTAACTGTTTGATGCACAATGTAGTTTTTTGCAGAGTAAATAACACAAACATAACAACAAAATTATCTAGTAGTGACATTAATCAAAAACATTGGATGACATTATGTAGAAATATAGTGTCTTAAATTGTTTAGAACACATGCTAAAGAGAAGTCAATTTCTCTTGAATAATTCGAAGCACCCACAGTGGCCACTACTGTAAAAAGGAATCTTTGGTCACTCAAAAGAGTATGAGAATTGAAACAATACCGATCTTTCTGGTCAAAGCAACGTGCTGTATTTGTCTTAAAGTGAAATCCTCTGGAACCATGAAACTCACTACCCCGAAAGCATACTGAACCTTGAAGAGTATCGAGCTAAGAGCTATCTAAGATGACAGGAACAGTTCACAAATACTATAATAAAGACGAAAGCACATCATTCAAAATGTATACTAATTTCAAGGATAATGTTGGCGCCCCCAAGATTCAGATAAAATCACTTGCCTACAATTTCAAAGAGTCCAAGTTTACACAACTTCTATTCCAGCTTTCTTTTCTGGAACATGGAAACAACAAGCATAAGTAACAATCTCCAATTTCAACATTTCAATAGTATTTCTTTGTGTGCTCTCCCGATGGAGTCTACCAATCGACTTAAGTAATGCGAACACTGCAAAATATGGGCCATATGGTCCTGCAACAATACTTTCTGCAGCAGAGACTCTTTTCACTCTAAACATCTCAACCACCAAGCAAATGATTGGTGTACAGTTTCAGCTTTGATTCACCAGACTAGCAGTTACAGACTCTAAACACTCAAGGACCGATGAAAGCACCCAACAATCAAGAAACCTGAAGGTAATCAGACGCTTCTTGAGAACAAATTAGTCATTATTGCAGGTTTTCATGGATTCAAAAAACTTGCACATGCTGTCAGTTTGAAGAACACATTCAGGTTTGTTGACTCACCTGGAGAGATGCAAGCTTCTTTCAGCCACCCCTGCATAGAGAGAGAAGAGAAAGGGATTAGGGCACCCTCTAGCAGAAACAGAGGGAGAGGGGGAAGAAGCAAGGCCACCTTATCCGGCTTCCACACAATGAGGAAGAGGGCTTCGACAGAGGGCAGAAGAGGCAAATCGACAAAGGGGAAGAGGGCTTCGACAGAGAGGCCAATTGCCGGCTTCAACACAGGGAGGAAGATGGCTTCGCAGAGAGGAAGGGGTGAGAAAGAGAGACGAGAGACGGCGGCTTCGCAGAGAGGAAGGGGCGAGAAAGAGGGACAGAGGCGACCGCTTCGCAGAGAGGAAGGGGCGAGAAAGAGAGACGAGAGAGCCTAATGGCTCTCAAAATAATCCGTGGTTTTCCGCGTTAAATTTACCTCAATCGTAAACTTTTATCGGATGAAAATTTCCTGCGTTTGATGCACCGTGGGATTTCCGTACACAAAAATAAATTTTCACCCGCTTAACAGTGTTTCCCCCTTATGGAAAATCAGTGACTTATGTATCAATGGGTTTAAGAAGCTGCAGCGGCGGCAGCAGCCATTAAAATAAAGGGATAATTTACAAAATTACTCATCTCAATCTAAATTATCTGCAAAGGAAGAGAAAAATAAAATGGATAATTTTCAATAAAAGGGCAACTGTGTAAATTATTCCCTATAATTTTAGTGACTTCCATGCCGAAGCAACACATTGAGATTTATCCCAAAAGTTGAGTGCACGCTTCTTGATCTTTAAGAGTCGACTAGTGATTTACTATTTTCCCAAGAATCGGGCCACTTTATATAATTTTGTGAAAGACTGTGGAAATATTTCAGCACATTCAGTCTAAGATGTGCTAGCGTTTTAACGGTCCACCACAAAAAAACGTTTTATCAAAAGTAGTTTTTTAAAACTTATTTTTTAATTAGTTTTGCAAAACAGATTTGTATGTTTGGATATAGAATCAAAACAGTTTTCTATTTTAAATTAATTTGGGTAAAATATTTTCTTACAAAAATTATTTTTTCATAAAACTTGCACTTCTTATCATCCAAACTCTTACAAAACAGTGTCTTAGAAGGGAGAATCGTTTTTTACCTCCAAAAATGAGTTTTGCCACCAAAACAACCTAGGCATGCATTCTTGTGGATATGAAATATTAATCCTATGAGGGAGGAAATTAATAGGACACTCTTGGAAAACGATCCAAACACAAAAAAATTATATGTTAAAGTTTTTTGACTTGGTACGTGGGAGAAAAGTCGGCGGATGGAGTATGCCATGGGACAAAAAAAAAGTTCAACCAATAGATATACAAAACCATCTGATCGAAACCAGAGTTTTGAGCAATTATTTCTAAAACCTGACTAATTAAATGCATGTGTGTTGCCGAGACAACTAAACAATCGAAATTAAATTACAAACGTTTGATCACTTTCAGAACACATCATATGTTAAGTCCTAACACAAGACACCATGCCAAGGGTTTGCAAATGGTACGCAGATGTGTTCAGTGAACAACCATTAAAAAATGCATGAAGAACCACTGAAAAATTCAGGGTGGCTTCGATGTGAATGCAGGTATAATTATAGTCATACTTTCGGATATAGGTTTATTTTTCAAAAGACTTGACTATCTCCCCCTCTCACCCTTCCAAGATGGATTTATTTCATAGAGCATTTTTTTTTCATGGGCACGAGATGGCGAAGGGTGTTTCTATGTAAATCGTGCATATAGCTTGCTTCAACCAACTGGTGTCAATTGGTTTCCTCATAACCTCCTTTCGGCTGGGGGTCCTACTCGGCGATCCAAAATTCTTGCATGGTTTATTCTATTGGACCACATTTAGACTCAAAATAATGTCACAAGATGTGGTTTTCACCTTGCGAGCAAGTGAACTTTATGTTATTGTGCCGAGGTCTACCACTCACCTGATGTGGTTTTGTCGAGTGTCTCAAGATCTTTATGCGCTTACCTGGTCTATGCCTCATATTGAAGTCACAAACATATCTACAATGCGGAACCTGATCCATGGACCAGTTAGAGTGAGAAACAAAAAGAAATGGTGTACCATTTGGAGAACGACTGTTTACATATGAGGCATTTGGAACTCTAGAAACGATATTATTTATAGGAATGAGACTCTCTTAGTTTAGCGCATGACATCCTCTATTTTGTATGATGTATAGTTAATTTCCAGTAACCTATGGGGAAATGGTGGTACCTCCAACTTCTTACAAAAATTAAGAGCTAATCTTTAGATGTAATCACTTATTCAGATTCAACTTTTTGTTGGACTTATGTTAATGTTATGTTAATTTTTATTTCTCTCTCTCTCTCTCTCTCTCTCTCTCACACACACACACACACACACACACACACACACTCTCTCTCTCTCTCCCTGAGAACGTTGCAATTTAAAAATGTGTGGGGGTGGTTTCGATGTGAATGATTTGCTTATGCCAAAAGAAAGTCATTGTATATTGTAGAGTTTATTCCGCTATCAACCCCAAGGGCTAGCCTGGTAGAAAAAAAGAAAAAAACAGGCAGGTCGAGCAGGCCCAGGCTGCTATTGTGGTCCTACTTAATTCAATATATACATCATCAAACCTTATTTCTCTCTCTACTCACATATAGGCAGTATGGATTCATATATTTTCAATTACGATGAATTAGACGAACATAATTTTCTTATCAGTTGTCTTCTTTAATAGATTAGAGTACTCTTCTAAACAAAGTAATTACAAAACAAGAAAGAACGAACATTTTAGGACCAAAATACAACATGACATTAACGACCTTTAACAAGTGAAAGACCGTGATTCTGTGGTTGTTTGTACAACTGGACTGAAAGAAAGGAGATAATTAGCTAAAAGAAAATGGCAACAATGATAAAGTAAAGCATTAATTAGAAGGAAGCAATATACATTTCTATTTCATTTGGAAGACTGTGACTGCGCTGGCTTATTTTTCTTTTGTGAATGACATAACCGTACCCAATACAATTATGCCCAATACAATTAATGGTTGTAAGAACTTTTTTCTTTAATTTCCAAAAGGTCCTTCGCTGAAGGGTAGTAATACTTTAAATTTTGAACCAAACAAAACACTATATAATTATTCCATAAATATAAATATGCACCAAAGAGTCCTACACCTGCCTCTGCCCCTGCCTTCAGACCGTAAGATAGAGAAACAACTAACAGAAGCTGGCCGTCTCAGTAACGAGGCCTTAGAGGTGCAGGCAGCCACGGCTTCTTCCCTCTTTTGCCTCCAAGGTTCAAGACGAAGGGATTGACACATACTCATGACCGCCTACCTTTCACTTGGGCCATAATATATATATAGGTAGAAACAGCATTGCGGACATATGAGGTAATTTGCATGAAGCATACCTTCAAAGATGTGAGCTATATCACACTTGCCGCCCTTGTTTCTTTCCTTCTGCGTATATGTCATCTAGAAGTTCATGCTTCAAAGTGTTCTTCATTGGCAGCAGGTCTAATAACGCTAATAGAAGCACCCCCCCCCCCAGCATGTTTATTAATGCTGGGTACAGCAAACTATTTGAGTATTAATATTCCAAACGTCAACGTTGGATAATACAAAATTTGCTGCATTGACCACTGAACAAAGGCTTTTGGAATACAGTGGAAGGGAATCTTTTTTCTACCTATTCCAATTTCATGTTGTGTTTGATGCAGGGTACACAAATAAAACACAACTACTACTTCCTTAGGTGTTTGATGGGACTGAAAACAAATCCTATACGACCATTTCCATAAACCTTCTGCCTCCTAGCCATTGATCATGACAAAAACAAGATAGTGTCCTTCACATCTAAATAGATATTGTGCATTCAGTTCTTTTGTTTCACAACCATTTTTTACTAAATGACTCATCTACTCAATGGCAAAAGGCAGCAAAAAGCTACTGATCGATCTAAATACAGCATCGTTTTCATTGATAAACTGATTCACGATGGCAAAACATCATTTTCATTTGACAAGGAAAAGCACCCCTTTGCAAAATCCCCTTTTTGTCTCTTAAATTTATCTGACTTATTTGCATAGGTTAGGTGCATGCTTGCAGCAACAGACAGCTATAAATGGAGGGCGTCACTGGAAACACCCTTTTTGTCTGATGAATCCGGCCGATGGTTTGAGGAAACCCCTTTTCCATCTGTTAAGTCTGGCTGGACGACCGCAGCACATATAAAAGCTACAAAAGCCACAGAGAAAAAAATATACACTAGAAACTCCCCTCTTCACATGAACACTTTGTGGATCAAAGAAGAAAAGCCACTCAAAATCTCAAGCGCATGCATGTTACAGTTTGAAAAAGGTAAAATATACAACAAGCAATAGTGGTTTTTGACACAGAATGCAACTGTAGATATAGGAGACCCAAATTGGAGACCAATACTGATTAATCATTAACTTGGAATAAATAAACACACCAAAGATCTTGATGAATGTAAAGAGTTCAATACTAGTGTATGTGATGAAATTTGGTAGAGATTTGGCTGAGTAGTCATATTTAAAAAGCATCGAATACAATTTACAAGACTAACAAAGTGGTAACTGAAAAAAAAAAGTGGAAAGGCTAAGATTGGGGATATGAGAACATCCACAATATATTTTTTTTCATGGGCAGTGAAATGGAAGAAAGCTCAGCAGAAAAATGTATGAGCACCATAACAACAAATTAGAGCTGTCCATTTTCCGATCATTGTTGACCTTGTGGTGTCGAGCTTCTTCAAGCAAATGGTGCATGAATTTTACTATGTATTTTCCATCACCGGGAACACATAAATATTTGTACTCCCAAAAACAGAACTTCTTTAATTGCTACATCAATATGTAATGACACTCAAATTAGGCCATCATGCTATGAACTGTAGAAGTTGGAAGCAAATACAAATCAAGACCGTTAGATATTATTGTACCATACTATGTTATTAAACTACAAAGTCAAAATGATTAAAATTAATAAAGAGAATTCAACTTTGACATTTCTTAGCAAGAATGAAAAGATTTCTATCATAACATGCCATCCATTTATTAGTTAAAAGCGATTACAGTTAACTAAGAAAATTCAAGTTCTTCATATAAGTTGGGTTTTCTTAGATTAGCAACAACACTGCAATCCTCTCTCCCTCTTTCATTTCAGAGTACCCCTACAAAATTGAATAAGGGTTTTCCTTTCAGTTGGTATTTCTCTACAAGAAATAAAGTCATCAACTCATACCATGCCTATGATTCCATATTCAACTGCCTCGTTGGGCTGAAATAGTTTCGATGCCTTATATCCTCCTCAATCTTCTCTCAAGATTTACCTATATGTCTTCCATAAAGAGTGACCTTGCAACAAAATTTCAAGGTTTCTGGTGAGTATTTCTAGAGTCTCCTATATAAAAAGTTAAACTTGGTTATGTAATTAAAAGTTGAACCTTACTATAGGCTGACAACTTAAAGTGGGTTCACTAGATTACCACTTTGACCATGAAAGTAGTTAAATTTTTGGATTTTTTTACTCAAAAGTTATAAAATTTTCCCCAATTTATTGAAACTAGATCAAGAAACAAAAAAAAAAATCCACTATAAGGATTAAAAAATTAGATAGAAGAGGAGGGACATAAAGAAGTGGTTCTGCACTACTATATAATATATAACTAAGACAGAACAGAAGAAGGGGAAAACTGACATCATAAAAGGGTTTTGTACCTCTTCACCTATGATACGTCCATTATAAAATAAAGAAGTCCATCTTCTTACCAATTCATCCTTCACATCTTTAATTTCTTTCATGGCAAGATCAATATAAGTAGCTTGACCTTAAAACCTTGCAATAGGCTGACAGAGATGAACCAGTACAAGTTCATGTTTCACAATCAAGAGCAAGTTGCATGCAAGGCATTTACAAGGATGGAACTGGAGAGCTCACAAGAGAAAAGACCTTAACTAGATTACCTACTTTATCATGTATTGAAAAAGAATCACATACAAATAGCACAAACCTGGTTCTCAACATTCGTGTAATTCATGAAAAGGAGAGAAACTTGAAAGGCACATGTAATTTTAATTCCATTTTAATTTTTCTTTTATAATTATTGACTCTATATTGTAATGCAATAAAATATTCAAAAGAAAATTAGTGTTGCTAGACTCAATGCCTCTTGATTCTTCTCAACTCTTTCACGAGAATCGGTGATGACTCTTCAAATATCATATTAAGAACCAAGTTTCCTGTTATTAGTAATACAACTATGTTCAGGAATCCATATCCCCGATAGATTCAGCCTCCTCCTTTACTTAAGGTGGTTCATTCAATTAAAAACAATTTATCTATTCGATAAATAATTTAAGCATGTAGACATAATAAACCAACTTATTCTTCTACCTTCCATTATCTTCAAGTTGATTTATCATTTCCCTGTAGTAATCATCTTGCTTCCTCCACAAGTCTGCTCTGTAAGGGTCCTTTGTGAATATGTCATCCTACCAACCCCATTGGTTAATGATGCATGTAAGTATGTATTAACATTGTAGATGTTTCTAGACCTCTGACTATGCAGATCATGTGAGTAGTGGTGGCCGGCTGATCGTGTGAGAAAGCCATGCCATATGGTGATCGTGTGAGAAAGAAGAACCACCCACTATGCGTGTGAGAAAGAAGTGATGGCTGAACCACCCACTATGATGATCCACTATGCTGAGTGTGTGAGGAAGAAGTTTCTAGAAAGTGCTGATCATGCAGACGTGAGAAAGAAGTGCTGATCAGTTCAAGAACCACCCGGCGAGAAGTGTTGTGAGAAAAAGGTGCTGATCATGGGATCTCCTTTATCATATAACGTGTAACTGTAAAATCCCTGCTCGGTGTATCAAAGGACATGCACATAACAATGAAAAATCATGAAAAACGAGAAGTTTTCTTCCAATCTTCATTTTTCTCTTTATGGTATCAGAGCAATTGTAAAGAAAGGTCCCACCCATGGCTTCTTCCATTGCTCACATCACCTCAAACCAGAAGTTTCCTTACCCATCTACATTGAATGTAGATAATTTCGTTTCCATAAAGCTTTCTCAAACAAACTTCCTCCTATGGAAAACACAAGTACTTTGCCTTATTGAAAGTCAACACTTGCGAGGGTTCATCAGTGGTAAAATCACTGCACCAGATCAATTCATCATTACTGGTAGCAAGCAACAAATCAATCTAGACTACCTGCAATGGAAATGTCAGATCGACTCCTATGTGGATGGATCAGAGGTACGGTCTTAGAGGATGTTCCAGGCTCGGTCGTTGGATTGGAAATAGCACAACAAGTGTGGATTACCAAGAAAGCTAATGTTGCTTGCTCTAAAAGTTGTAGATGCATAAAAAGAAAAATATGAATATGGCGGATTACATCTGAATCTTCAAAACCACATGCGATGAACTTCAGGTGATTGGAAAACCGGTGAATGATCACACCAAGGTTTTCCTTCTTTTGAATGGATTGGGACCAGAATATGAATCCTTCTTCACATCCATGTTGAAGCCCCCAATTCCATCTTATAAGGAGGTCATCCCACTGCTCCAATGTCATGAAACAATGAAGCAGCTCAATGAACAAGAAGAAAACACTCAACATCAATATGTTTTCTACACTCAAAGATCTCTACACTCAAAGATCTGGATTCAATAGCAATCATAGAGGAAGAGGACAACCAACATTCTCTTCCCATCCAAGGGGTTTTACCCGTACAACTGAGGACAACAAGAAAAACATGGGAACCTGAACCAAGCATCATCAAACCAAATAGGTGCTCAACAAAAAGCTTTGGACAACAAAGGCAAAGCTACAACAAACAAAGAAAAAGGTATTACTTGTCAGATTTGTTCTAAACTCAGTTGGCTTTTCTCTTTAAAAGAAATTTTGTGCACTGTTTTGAAAGATTCATTATATTTGTAAAGAATTAGTTTAGTAGAATGATCAAAACGTTTCACTAAGATGGTGGAACGGAATTTGATAATTTCAGAATGAGGAAAATTTTTCAAGAAAATGGAATTCAACATATGATGTCTTGTCCATACATGTGACAACAAAATGGACAGGTAGAGAGAAAACATAGGGTTGTTACAGAACTTGGGTTAGCTATGATGTTCTATGATGGTTTGCTGCCTAAATATTGGGTGGAGGCATCCAATACCGTAGTTTGGGTTCATAATAGAGTTCCTTCACCTAGGTTGAATATGACCTCTCCATATGAAAATTTATTTAAAACTAAGCCTGACTATAGTTTTATGAGAACTTTTGGATGTTTATGTTTTCCATATCTAGGAGATTACGCCCAGTATAAACTCAATCCAAGATCATTGTCATGCGTTTTCTTGGGCTATAGTGCAATGCATAACGGTTACAGGTGCCTACATGTAAAAAACGGGGCATGTATATATTTCTAGGCACCGTATTTTTGATGAGAATAAATTCCCTTTTAAAAATATAGATGATGCGAGAACTCTAATTTCTGAAGTTGAAAATGAAGCATGGTTTCCTATTGATGAAAAGGCAAGTAAAAGCCCACTTAATGGAGAGCAAAGACAAAACGTCCACATAGAACAACAAGTGATCTCACAACCAACTTCCTGGTATAGATTTTGTGGAAACATTTTCGCCAGTTATTAAACCTACAACAATCAGAATTATCTTTATTGTTGCTCTCTCTAGAGAATGGAAGATACATGAAATTGAGATAAAAATGCATTCCTCCATGGCAACTTGGAAGAACCTGTGTATATGGATCAACCACTAGGATTCAAGGACCCAGAAAAGCCATATATGGACTACATCAATCTGCTAGGATGTGGTCTAATAAATTCAGTGATTTCCTATATGAACTATGGATTCTTCTGTAGTCCAACAGATTCCTCTATGTTCATACACAAAGGCGACCATGGAGTTATATGGTTGCTCTTGTATCTCAATGACATACTCATAACCGGCGACAGGCCTAACAGATTGAAGAAATTTATTTGAGACATCAGCCTGACCTTTGCTATGAAAGATTTAGGAAGCATCTATTATTTTCATGGTATACAGGTACAACATAATGAAACAGGCATCTTTCTCAACCATACAAGATATGCCAAGGAGATTCTCCAGTGTGCTAACATGCTAGATTGAAAGCCTAGCAACACTCCCATGGTAGAATCTCCTTACTGTAATCAACACACATCACATTTTCAGGATGCCACCCTTTTCAGGAGCTTGGTTGGTAGCTTACAATACTTAACATTCAAACATCCGGATTTGGTTTATAGTGTTAATTTTGTGTCTCAGTTTATGGAGTCACCATTGCAATTTTATTTCCAGCTGGTCAAGAAAATCCACAGGTATGTAAAGGCCACTATCAATCATGGTTTAAGAATAAAACCTACAGAGTCTATGCTTCTACAGGGGACTCAGATGCTCATTGGGCAGGATGTGCAATCACTCGGCGCTCAGTAACAGGCTATAGCATATACCTCAGGCCTAATTGCATCTCTTGGTCTGCTAAAAAGCAGCCCATTGTTGCACGATCAAGTTCAGAGCTAGAGTACCATGCACTAGCTGCAGCAGCTGCTGAAATGACCTGGATCAGCTACATACCTGAGAGATATTGGAGCTAGTATACACAAAACACCTGTTTTATTTTGCGATAATCTATCAGCCTTACACATGACCATAAATTTGGTACAACATAGTCAGTCCAAACATATTGAATTGGACTATCATTATGTTCGAGAAAGAGTGGCTGCCAAGCTCCTTGAAACCCAATATGTTCCTTCAAAAGATCAGATCGCTGATATCTTCATGAAGCCATTGGGAAGAGCACGATTCCTTTATTTGAGAAACAAACTTGGCAAATCCCACTTTGTCAAGACCTATTTTCTTTAAAAAAAATGAAAATAATTCAAAATTATGTGAAATTCGGATGAAAATATTCTGAAATTCAAAAAAATAGAAATTTTGAGTTTTGTCTCCAAAACTCTCTATAAATACCCCCACAATCCCTCCTCTTGAGCATGAGCTAGCCCTTGGAGAAACTCTAGTACATTCTCCTTTGAAGACTTGGAGTTTTTCCCTTAGCTTTCTTCCTCTTTCTATTTTTCTTTTTTTCTCCAACTTCGAGCAAATTTTATCAAGCTACAACTCTCTTAGAGGCATCATCTTGGAGCTTCACTCAAAGAGGATTTAGGATCATCCAAGCACATTTTTCCAAAAGTCGTTCTCATTAGAGGTATGCTGTCATCATCTCTCTCATTTCATTTCCTTGTTTCTTCCCTTCTTCATCTCCCCATGACCATACAAGATTGCTTTGAAATCTTCATTTTGGAGTTAAAAAGCTATTCTTGAGTGCACCGGCAGCATGAGAAGGTGAAGTAATATTCCATTTCATGATTGAATCATTCATTCTTTGCTTCAATGTAGCCTTGTTGTTATTTCCTTAATTTCTCTTTCTTCATCTTCCCGTGGCCATATAAGATAGCCTTCAAATCTCTATTTTAGAGTCAAGAAGCTAATCTTGAGTGCACCAGGAGCATGAGAAGATGATATGATTTTTCATTTTATGCTTGAAACATGTTATTTCATTTTTTGAATATAGTCTTGCTTTGATTATCTTATTTTTTCTCTTCCTCATCTCCCCATGGCCATTTGACATAACTATCAACCTCTAGTTTAGAGTCAAAAGCAATGCTCGAGTGCACCTTTGAACATTAGAGGATGAGATAATAATTCATGTTATGGTTGAATGATGCTCTTTCTCCTTTCTTAAGTATTGCTTTGATTATCCATGCATAGTTATTTGATTTTCCATTTATATGTGAATACACGGTGAGAATGAGAGTATGGTTTGGGACTCTTCATTCCATGTTAATTTTTGAGGTTGGGACTTGTCCAACCCGGGGAAAACCCTCACGAATATATAGATGTTAATATGTATTTGCATGTCATTTTGCGTTAGTTTCCTTTTAATCATCCCATTAGTAACTCTAATGAGCAACTTATCATGTGGTTTGAGTTTCTTCCATACCCAATGGTGAAAGAAACATATTTCCTTGTAACTAACGAAATGATTATGTTTATATGTTCATATACAAAAATTTTTGAAATTTTGTTTTCCAAAATATTTTCAAAGGAACCTTTTCCGATTTGGCTTTGGAGACTTAGCTTAGGCTCTTACATGAGTCCAAACTTCCCTCCGGCCAACTTCAAATTTGAAGTCGGTCATTATTTTTCATTTCTTGATTTCTATCTCATGAAGACGCACATGTATATACATGTTATATACATATATGCCACATGATGATTCCTATCATTTTCCTCTCTCTATGCTTCTATATTTTATTTTAATACTTATATGAACGCATATATATATAAATGTCTTATTTTCTCTCTATAGAATCTTTTATTTCTCTTTTCAAGTCGAATGCCTTCATCTACAAATTTCTTATATATATATATATATATATATATATATATATATATATATATATATATATATATATATATATATATATATATATATATAAAAGAAATTTATCTATTTCTTTTCCTTTAAAATCTCTCATTCTATTCAAATCAATGTCATTTTTACCAACTTTTGTATATGTGTATATGTGCTAGTATTTACACATGTATGTGCATCGTTTCTATCTTCCTCTCTTTCTTTTAAAAGCCTATTTTCTTTTTGTACTTAAATTAAGACCTCATTGTCAAAAGCTTATACACGTATATGCATACATATAGAGAAATGCATCTTGTCCTTCTTTTGAAATCTTCCATTTAATGATCATTGAAATCTCTTTCTCTATCTCTCTTTCTTCCTATGGGAGCATTTCATCTTCTCCATCCTTTCAAACATTTTTCTCCCATGGTTTAAGATCATTTTCATTTACTAACTTCACCAATACCAAAACTCAAGTAATGACCCAATATTGGATTAATGCTTGATGGTCTACAACCCCAATCCATTTTCAAAACTTTTCTTTCTTCATAAACATTTATATTAACTATAAAAACAAAAATCTTAGATGTATGTTGTGGTAGGCATGTTTTAGATGAATGTTTTGGTAGGAATGCTTTACTCATATAGAATCAATGCATTCATGCATTACACTCACTTAACAGCACTTGTGATCAAAGGCACCACGAAGAGGAGATGAATCTTAACTAGGTGGTAGCCGAATTAGAGCAAAATCTCAAACCTACATAAAGTCTTAAGAGAATACCAAAATGATTTCTAAAAAACGATCTTCAAATGATTTCAAACAACATTTGTAAAGATTTTCTCAAATAAAAATGTTCTACACTCTCACGTGATTCTTCAAGAATCTCTTCAAAAGTCTGAAACATCAAACTTTCAACATTTTTCTCAAACACTACACCACATATAGAATGAAAAAGATGTTTAAGCTAAAATGAAATGCATCAATAATACACATAGCCCTTGCATTGATTACCCTCGGTAAAAGTGCCGGGAATGGTTGATCCTCATGCCAACGGGCGAGTCCCTTTCTCTCTCATTTTCAAAATAAGATCTCATTTTTCTGGAGTACTCAAAATACCAAAAATTTTGGGGATGTGAACATCGTAGAAAATCACCCAGGCAGCCGTTTGATGTGAAATTGGACTGATGGTCAACAAGATGAAGGGAAAGGGACACCCCAAAAATCAGCCCCAATGGACCCTCCACGAAGAAATGTGCCCCATCAGAATTTGTTGAAAATCGCAGTCTCTGAACACTAGTGGCGTTCATGAATCTCCTTCTCTAGAAATTGGGGCTTTCCCCAAATCGATCACAGAGATGAATAACAGTACTCTGATTTCTGCTTAGCATCCCACAATGAAATAAATGTCGTTTTGCCGGCGACAGCTCTGATCAACAGACCCTTTAGAAAGCAACCAATGCTGTTAAGCAGTGGACGACACAGAATACTCCCTTTTAATAGTAACCTGGCTCTGATACCATAAAGATTAGGGAGAGGAATGAGAAAGCACATAATATAATGGTTCGGCATGTATGTCTACATCCACCAGAAGCAAGGGAGAGCTCGTATTATATATTTTCATTATATTGTTGTTTCACTCTACAATCACTATTTAACCTGAGTGAATACAACAGTTACAAAGCAAGAAAACATGGAAAGAAAAATTAATGGCAATCCGTGGTGGGCAACTTTTAATATAGGTAACACTATCCAACTAATCATGGAAATACCATGAATAGCATTACCATAACGAGCCTCCTTGAGAACCGTTTCAACAGACGCACACAGGAAATTCCTCTCTCTGGCTTTGATACCATGTAAAAGTAAAGAGAGAGAGAAGGAGAGAGAGAGAGAGAGAGAGAGCAAACATACATGCACAAGATAGTGTGGTTCGGTCAAGCTCGACCTACGTCCATGGTAAGCATCTCTCTTTCCTTATTTCTTCACTCAAATACAAGAAATTTCAATACGCACAATGGAAGGGATACAGAGTCAAATAGTATGTCAGCCATGTCTATCTACATCCAAATTTTTAGGATCTTGACTGATACTCAATTTAAATTCATTCCTTTTATAATTGATTCTAACATCTTTGGACATTGCTGGCATGATGTCTTTCCCTTTATCGTGATCAACATTAGATTTTCTTTTCTACAATGAACATTCGATATCGCTCGTAGAGAGTGTTCACAGTGGCTGTGCACGATTGGAAACTCCTGCTCTAACAAGGACAGCCACAATTATATTTTCTTTAATAGACATTGCAGCATTAAACGGTTTTGTCATTTGGCATTCCCTGTTTCTGTCAGTTTGGCTTGAAAACAGCAGGATAACCATGAAGTTTGTGGCACTTATCCCTAGTATGACAAAGGCCTTGGCAATAAGTGCATTGCGGGCATCTTTGAAATCATCCCTTGGCGAGCTTTTTGTTTTTTTGTCCTGCTCATAACGTTATCTCATTATCTCATAAATATTTTTTTTTTATTTCATAACATTATCTCATACTTAGGTTTAACATTATCTCAAACATCCGCCCATTATCTCATTATCTCATTTTCTCAAAGCATTATCTCATATTTATGTTTAGTCTTATCTGGTACATCCATCTATTATCTCATTATCTTTCAAGTGTTTTATTATCTCATAAAGATCAACACATACTTATGTTTAGTGTCACCTCATATATCCATTAACTCATATCTCATAGATGTTTTGTTTTCTCATAACATTATCTCTTACTTATTTGTTATTTCATACCTATTTGTTATCTCATGCATATGCATATGCAATGTTTGGACATGAAATGAAATTGCATATTTGTAGTATGGTCCACATCCAGCGTACACTCGTTGCATACACAAAGCGGCAGACAAAGCTCTCTCTCATACTCTTGAATGTTGTACTTTTCACTATTAAATGTTTTTGTGTGCATATTTGTTCTTGAAATCATATTTTGAATCTCTCAGTTTCGTGTAGTTGTGAGACAAGACTTTCAAATTACTTAACATAAACTGGAATAAGTCAATAGTATGCATTGTTTGGGAAACTTTCCCAAGTTCTCATCCCGAACTTCCCTTTTCAGGTGATTGCAAATAAAAGGGCTGGCAATGTGGCTGGAGCATTCCTGAGATGGCCTTGTTATGCCAAAACCGGTCAATGATCTACCAGAATTTTTAAGGACTAGAATCAGGAGAATTTTATGCCTTTTATTCTAAGATTTGACTCAGTTGGCTTGTTCAGTGTATCTTCTAAATAATAGTGGTTTGTTGTCAATATAGTTTGTAATGATGCTTAATAGTATACAAATTATGGATGTTCGAAAAATTATTTCCCTTTAACTAAAATAATAGTGCATTATTTGTTGATGTAAATTTTTTTATTTTTTCATGTTACGTGCCATCCTTCTCATTGCAGCTTTCGAAGTAGGTTTGTGAAAAAATAAAAAATAAAACCATGTTCCATCCATAGCATTTGAAGATATGAAATGATCTTTAAATGCAGCAATCAAATCTAGACATACATATGCCTTGCATTACTGCAACAAGAACGTGATGTTCACATTGAACATGCATCAAGAATGCAACGTTTTGCAAAAAAAATGGCTTTGACAAAATCAATAAAATTGAAGGATGAAATATGAGATGTTTTAAATGACACTAGAAAACGACTGAGTTACCTGTAAAATGTGGATCTGTACATGGTAGGAAAGAAGGAAATCAATAAAGCTTACAAAGTGGTCTTAAAATTTTGAAACTCTCAGTGTGTTGGTTACTTATTTTGATGTT
The DNA here is from genome assembly GCF_008831285.2 of Nymphaea colorata. Classification (NCBI taxonomy): domain Eukaryota; kingdom Viridiplantae; phylum Streptophyta; class Magnoliopsida; order Nymphaeales; family Nymphaeaceae; genus Nymphaea; species Nymphaea colorata. The sequence continues at coordinate 4,974 of NW_022204913.1, read as the reverse complement.
TACCGTATACATGTCATTTACTTGGACCATCTGATGTATGGAGTAGTTTGCGGTGAAATAATGCACGAATTAATTTAAGTTCTCCTTCCTAGACATTATGCGGGGTATTATGTTCCATAAAAAAAACTGACTCTACAATTGTGATTTGCAACCAGTTCAGCAGATGATTTTTCTCCAATTTGGTTGAATGAATTGTGAAATTTTGAACAGTATTATAAATTAAAAATCATATTTTTCTCAAAATGCAACATATTAAAACAGTGCATATATAACAAGTTCCAATTAGTGCCTCCATTTGGATCTGGTTGCAGCAACAGCTCGCTGGGGTACGCTTCCTACCTTTATCATTTAGGGAGCAGGTTGTTTGCCCATGTTTACAGTGAAAGAGAGTAATGCCCAAAGCGCCTCCATTTCATGTGAATTTTATTCTTAACGCAGCTAATAAGCTGAGTTTATTTCTATTGAGACAAACACTGTAAATTTTTTTCTTCAAATCCGTGGGGCCTTTCTTTTCTTGCTGAGTGATTAGCTTGCATGGGACACTGGAGAACAGATGAAAGAAAAATTACAGACAATTAGGAAAAGGGAGTCATTGACGGTGGCAAGCTTAACCCTTGTGGCAAACTTAACCCATGGAAAGCAAAAAAAATAAAAGATAAAATAAAGAGAAGAGTGAAATCCATGTGGCAAACTTAACCCATGTGGCAAACTTAAACCCAAGGAAAGCCCTTTTAAAAGTAGAAATCATATCAAATATAAAAGTAAAATTTTGTATCACATATCTTATAAGGAAAGAAAAAAAAAATGGTCAAAAGCTAAATGGGCTTACTGAACATTTTGTAAACTTCGAGTCACACAAATAAGAGTTGTACCACTCACTCTTTTATCACAAGTTGGAAGAATAGTTAGTGAGGATGTATTGTAGACTTAAGCCATACTTAGGCTGAAACCTTGTAAGTTAATATTTGGTTACGTCTCTCTCATTTACCTCCTATATTGTGACTTCGTAGCAAGGCTCTTTAAACCTATAATAGATATTAAAAGGAAAAGAAAAAGAGAATCAAGCAGGTGTTGCAGTTGTGTAGCCTCCCCTGCTTTGCCTTACTTAAGAGGGAGAGAGTCTTTGTTCGGCTAAGGTTCAACTTGTGAATGGTGAAAGCCTTAGAATGAGGACAAATCGAGTGAGAAAAAGCCATGGGTTTGACCAGCAGAGTGCTGTTGGTGACCTCGCTAGTGGTTAGAGTCATAGTAGGATTCGCAAACAATAGATGGTCAGAGCATGGCCCCACTTTCTTAGTTCACCATTTAACCCTTAGAAAAATTAAAAGGAGGGAAAAGATGAGGGAAAATTAGGAAAATTGTGCCAATAAGGGGTGTTACACCTTTATGAAATAATTTAGAACCCCTCCATACTTTTTACAAATGTTTTAAATAGGGCTGCAACCATGAAAGACCCCACTAATTTGTTGAACTTTTTAAATAACAGTTGTAGCTTTTTAAAACTTTTTAAGCAGCCTCAATTTTCTTAAAATAATTACATAAGGGGGTTTCCGGCCCCATTTTATACAAAATTGGAAACAAAAATATTTTATGTTCAAAACCAAGGTTCTTAGGTTTGAAAATCTATTCCATTTTGTCTATTTATTTGAAATTTCAAATGTGGGTTTGTAATAGACTTTTCCATTTAAAATTGAGTTCATGAGGAAATATTTTTTGATGCCTCCTTGACTTTTGTTAACTGTTAAAGAAAGTTCCCAAGCATGCATTTGTATGTGAAGTTTTTATATGTATTTGGTAGTATGTGTATAGCCAACAATGAATGGATTATTTGGCCTAGCCATGATATGGTCCGAGCTACTCAATTGGTCAAGGTGGCATGACTTCTAACTTCATTGGTCAAGGTTATCCTTTTGTCCTAGGTTAATCAGGTTGAGTAGGGGTCAGTGCTCATTATCTAAGTCATTTTATTGTTTTGCAACTGAGTCTATCTTCTATTTTTGAGCATGCCAATTGTTAGAAACACTTTCCAACTTCTTCACTTAAGGGCCAATTCCAATGTAACCCTTTCATTGATAAAAAAATAAAGAGATAGTAATATAAAGGGACACACATAAAAGAGACAAAATTGGTTATCTCAAACAGCGCAAAAGAGCTCCTACTTACCTAGGTTTGGTACCCAAGGGATTTTCCATTAGATTATGTTCCTTACGGCATCCAAATGCAACGTGTCTAAGGAGGTGTTGCTTCGAAGAAAGGAAAATCTCATGCTATGTGCATTCAACAAGGACAAACCATATCCCATTTTCCCATGACTTTTCATGGTCGCATGAGGACAAGAATTGCTGATTGCATAATAAATGCCAATACCTCTAATAGGCCAAGGGTATAGGCTTATGGACAAAGTCATCCAACAACACACCTCCTCCGTATGCTCAAACCATGAGGATCTGCCAATGACATTCATGATGTGCACCCATAATTTGCCAGTGATCTCCCAATTGATGTTAGCATCAGTGTCACAAAAGATGTTGTTTCTTAATTTCTCAAATATCCCCAAAGGTCATGGGTAGACTAATATGCTAGACAAGCTAAGACCATTTTACTATAGAGATCTGTTCCACCATCAATGGGTTGCCTCTTGGACACTTCTTCATTTTGGGATGTTTACATCAAACTTATGCCCAAGTACCTTCACCATTTCTTTGCACATCAATAGTGGATAAAGACATGATCTTCTGTTTCAATTTGTCTATCATAGATCACACATTGGTTGGCTAAGGCATAGCCAACTCTTTGTGTTCTATCATAAGTCATTATATATACCTCCATAGCCAAAAAAGGTGCACCATTTAGCTCTAGAAATGGCAACATTCTTTCACATTATAAGTTTACTTTTGTCTAATACCTTGTGAAGACAATTCACTTCATAGGTGCCTGGCTGTTGGACCGTTGCTACTTATTTGTCTCCCATGATCAAGATGTCCTTGTCATAAAGGAAACTAGTATGCTGAATGGCATATGAAATCCAATGTGAGTTCAATTTTGACTAGTCTCTTGTTTGTGAATACTGTTCATCTCATAAAGGGAGGCCTCTAGGATCAAGTTGTTAAAGAGAAAGTTTTTATTATAAATATGGTATTCTACTATGCCCAATCCCAACTCTTTGACGATAAATGGGTGGTCTTGCTATTATCCACCATCCATTGAATCAGATGATTAATGTCATTCCAACCCCACAAGATGCTTTTGCATAATCAGGAACACTGGGACTTTACATGACACGTCAACATACTATCAGTCTTTAAACATTTGTTTCGCACAATCAATGCCACAACAAGCTTGTTGTTCTTGCCTAGAAGAGCAAAAAGATCATGTGTGCTTTGTATCCGAAATGTGAATTTCAAACTGGAACACTGGCTTCCTCTAGAGGGTAACATAGGTCTTTTAGCTGATGAGGGGCTTTTTTTTGTTCTCAATGTCAGCCTATAGAAAATGACAGCACAATCTTTCAACCATTACCATAATAGACCTGGCCAGTCAGAAAGCTATCATCTAGTAGCTGATGATTTGATTCAAAGCATAACAATTAAATATTGTATATCAGAGTATCAAAGGATTTTTTTTTTCATCCTACTTTTCTCCACTTTCCAATTCTCTAAGGATATTTCAAACTTCTCCCACTCTATTTTATCGCCCTACAAAAAATCATTGCACCTACATAAAAGATACCTAGAATATTTGCCTAAACCCCTCTGAATTTAGAAAATTTGATTTTCATATTGAGAGCCGACCATTCGAGCCTACGCAAAAGAAAAAAAATTGAACCACAACTGTGAAAAAGATAGAAGGAGAGGGATCTCCCTGATAAAGCCCCCTCTGACTATAAAAAAAATAAGAAATAAAAAAAATTAAAAAAAAAAAACTTCATTTCTTCCGTTAATAATGAGAGCATATGAATTTGTTTCTTCACATGTCATTACCTTAGAAACCCAATTATCACAAAAACCAAGGTGGTGTAGGGCTTTCCTAATGAAGTTTCATTTAACTTTGTCATACACCTTTGACATATCATGGTTCAGAAGCATTGATTGGCAGTTATGGTCAGCTAAGATATTAACCATCTAGTTGCATCCAAACCTATTCATGAATATGTTTATTAGGCAGAAATGCTCCTTGATAATGATTAACAGTTCTAATGAGGATCTTTTCCATTCTAGCTGCCATGACTTTTGAAATGATCTTGTAAATGCTATTGCACAATGCATTGAGCTGAAACTCCGTGTTTTTGGAAGCATTAGGAGTTTTACATTATAGTCCTGCATTAAGTGAGACATTGTCTTGCATCTTGAGCAAAATTTTATTTGTACTTTTCATTCAACTCTTTGTGATCAGACATCATCATAATTGCACACTTCAACTCCACCATTGGACGGAACGTTAAGGAAAGTAGTATCTCCACACAAATTCGAGCATATCCTATCTGCAGTTCAACCTTTGTGAAGGGATCGATTTCCATTCACTCCCACCCAGCACCCTGGCTACACCCGTTTGTTCCATAGGATGGACACCAAACAAGAAGTCTCTACTCACTAGGGATTTCAAGGGACTCCCCAATATAGAGGTCCATTATAAGGACCATCTACTCGCAAGCAGCTGACCTCCGACTCGCTATGCCTGTTTCCTCATAATGACAACAAGTTCTCGTTACATACGCAAAGCGGCGGACAAAACTCTCTCTCATATTCATGAATGTGTACTTTTCACTATTAAATGTCTTTGTGTGCATATTTGTTCTTGAAACCTTAATATTGAATCTCTCAACTTCATGTAGTAGTGAGACAAGGCTTTCAAATTACTTAACATAAGTGGAATAAGTCAATAGTATGCATTATTTGGGAAACTTTCCCAAGTTCGCATCCCCATCTTCCCTTTTCAGGTGATTGCAAATAAAAGGGCTGAACAATGTGGCTTGAG
>NW_022204912.1:0-26102 GCF_008831285.2 Nymphaea colorata | reverse complement strand
AACCCCAACCCCAACCCAACCCCAACCCCAACCCCAACCCCAACCCCAACCCCAACCCCAACCCCAACCCCGTATTCTTTTCCTATCCCATGCCCATCCCATCTATACCCCTACACATTAATCCAAATCTATACATCAATCAATCCAACCTAAAACCACTATGCAGCGCCACGATCCCATCAGTGTAATTCTCAAACCGACAATCCTGCATTCCCACCTCCTCCATCATCCTCAGCAACTCCTCCTGGGTCAAAAACCTCTCAATGCTCTCCACCAGGTACTGGTAAGAGGCCCTGTCCGATGCCACCGCCTCGCCCACCGAAGGGATCACGTTGAAGGAGTATTGACGGTAGATCTAACGGAAGACAGCGTTTTGTACCTTAGAGAATTATAAACACATGAACCTTCCCCCGAATTTTAGGACCCGACGCGCCTATTATAAGGCACGCCTGGTGCGCGGCACGTTACGTAGACCAAAAGATATCGTGTAGGCATCGAATAAACGCTACTAAAAGGGCAGCTCCTATGCGTTAGCACACACGAATTCGATATCTAAAATGGTTTGATAAATACTTTATGAGGTAAGGCCCATTTATTGTGCTCGCTTTTTTCCCTACTCCAACATGGATGAATTGATGTCAAGCACAGTCACTTTGATATCTACATAGATTGCGTGTTACTTTTGCGATTGTGTTTTTCGAGTATTCTAAAGGCAATATCTCCAGTTCCTCCAGCAACATCCAAAACTCTGACCTGGGTTTATTCCTTCTTATGCGTGTATACTCTGGCGGGTGTGAGGTTGCCTAGCTAGTTGACGAAGCAATGCTTCCAATACCTGTGCACCCCCATGGACATGAAGTCATTCATGATATCGTACTTGTTGGCGACGGAGTGGAAGACCTGGTTGACAAGGGGCTGCTTTTTCTCGGTTGGCAGGTTGGTGAAACCGAAGTGGTTGTCGTCCCTTTGCGAGGAGAAGAAGGAACGCGAGAGCAGGGAGAGGGGAAGACGGGTGGGGATTATCATGTTATTATTATTTGTGGTGGGATGGATGGATGATAAGTAATATGGGCGGTCGCTAGGGCAGGGAAAAAAGAATATGGGTGATAGATTGGGGCGGGGATTAAAAAATAGATTAGCATTCAAATATTATTTAGCATTCATTGATGGAATAAGAGAACAAGAGCACGCTTCCCACCATCCAGTCAAATAGCTACCGAGAGCTTTCTTCCCTCTTGGTCGTATTCCTGCATTCCCCTTCTCCCGAAATCGAGCTTCGGCTCTGCCAGTTCCCGCCCCAACTCTATCTTCAACTGATCCTCAACCCCGGCTAGCCGAAGGAGGTACGCCAGGCCTGCTGCGCCAGCTTCAAATCGCAAATCCTGAAACGATAGCTTTTCCAAACCCACGCGCAGAGCGTCCTCAACGACTTCGAAAGCATCCACTTCATGACCGACCCCAAGATCCTCACGGATATCGAAGGCTCCTTCGAACTGCTCACCGAGAAACTCTTCGAAATGTACCTCGATGATTAGAAGAAATTGAACGCCTTCGCCAGCATCATGCAGAGGATTAGCAACAATACCCACGTCAATAACTCGCTGAGCAACCTCAGGGGTATGCGAATCGCACACCTCCTCATCAGAGCCATGGACCCTCCACCCTCAACAACGAGATCTGCATCGGCGAGCTCATCTGCTACCTCAAGCAACTGTACTTCGCCAAGAATCTCACCGCAGATCCAAACTCAATCAACGGTCGCGGAGCAGAGCATTTGCTCGCCCTGATGGCCAAGCCCGCCCCTAAGGACCCGTGAGCACCCTCCTAGACGTGGAAATATAGGTGGTGAACTGATCAGATAGATAATCCAGCGTCTGCAAATGGAATAAATCGAGGATACTTAAAACGTCCCCTCAGCTACATCAGCAACAGCGGATAGATCGACAGTCTGCTCGAGGGGATCCTGACGGTTTCCCCCGACGGCAGGATCTACTCCAGCAATCCAAAGGTAAACGAGTTCAAAGCAGTCATCATGGAGCTCTACATTGAGCATTACCTCTACCACACCTCCGAGCCCTTCCTCATCTTCTGCCTCAACGCTCTCACCCGCTGCGACGTGCGGCACCTCTACGACTAGGTGGAGACCTTGATCTCTGGGGTACTGCAATTGCTGTAGCGATCGACAAGCCACGGCGCCTACTCTTCCTATTTCTACTCGAACACGCAGATCCTAATCCTGAAGCTCTTCTAGCTAATCGCGTCGAGGTAGGCCGAGCTGGCCTGCGCGGACAGCGACCCCGAGAGGTTCGTTGAGATTGCTGACGATTTCTGCAAGAACCAGGAGAGCGACTCCGCCAAGATTAGAGCCGGCAGCCTGCTATACAACCTGTGCCTCACCATCGATGGAAACCTCACCTTCGTCACCAACATGGCCATGATCCCCCTCTACGCCCTCGAAAACAGTTGAAAGAACAGTGACCCCAGAAACACCCATTCGCGAACTTTGTGTTGAGAATGCTAAGGGATTGAAGGTATTACTCTAATTGTGGAGTGGAAGTGCTGAGGGATTCACTGAGGCTGCTCTGTTGGTGCTTTCCTGTCTTTCGGACCTGATCCAGAGGCGAGACTAGTTCCACTACGTGGTGAGGTAGCACTTGTCCTCGATGGCGTTGCTCTTCCACCAAAGATAGAAGATCCTCAGCATAGTCCCTCCGGTCATCGTGGCAAGTACATCCAGTTGTTCAGTTTCTACTCCTCTCCCAACTGCCTCTAGGTCTTCCTACCCCTCTACCCCCTCAAACCGCTCTACTCCGAAGCCATCATCAACGCCCTTGAGACCGTCATCATGTTCCACGATAAGAAAAGCTAGCCCATGCGGAACTACGTGGCCTTGGTCTCGACCAAAGTACTCCTGCTCAGCGAGAGACTCACCCCCCTGCTGGAGAAGACCATACTGGAAAGACCGAACTGGTGCTTTGCATCAAGGAAAAACTAGTAGAAAAATTAGTCAATTGGCTTCTGGATTTCTACGAAAAATAGAACGTCTTGGATGCAATAAAATCTCCAATCTTCTGTGCAAAGTCATCGAACAATACCCCAAATTCATGATCGAAACAGCAGAGTTAGATTACAACTTCGACCTGTAGGCCCTGAACACTTACCTGCTGCCGTATACAGAAGGTTACTCTCACCGGAAAGCCAAGGCTACACGGCAGAGTAATGCATCATCGATATCTCCATCCAGCACGTTGAATGCCTGGGCATCCACATCACTCCGGACCTCCTGCAGAAATTCGTGCAAATGGGCATCTCGGTGGTGGAGCACAACAACTTCGTCCTCAACAAGTGCCTCGAACTCTTCTCGAAGACCCTCTCGATGCCCGGCATGCAGAGGAACAAGGAGAAGATATAATATGCCAAACTGAGAAAAGCTGAAGTGGAAATTGCCAACCACCTGCTCGGCAAGGTTTCACTGTGGCTGGAGAAAGTGCAAGACAGAGCTATCGACCAATGGCAAATGCTCTATCTCCTGGAGATCATTCTAGTCTCCTCAGGGATGAGCTACCCATCCTCTCCTCGATAAATCTCGCCCTCCTGCTGAAAATATACACCACCACCAAATCAGACATCGTCAAGTTGAAGGTCTTCTCCATCTGGATGCTCATCATGCAGATAGTGAGGGACAGCAGTGCCAGGCCAGCCAGTGCTGAAAGCATTCAATATCCCCGAACGCATACCGCCATACTAACGCAGCAATTTCATGATCTACTTGATGGGCACCCTCACAGCCTACTCAAACCCACAATCGCGAGTCTTTCTGCTTCGCGGCATCATCCGCCTCTTCTTCCCCACCGAATTCGACAAAAACTACATCAAGAACTACTAGGACTCCCTCCACTGCTAGTCCTAACCGTCCGAGGCCGAAATCGACGCCTTCCAGACAGTTCAAACAGTCCTGCATCCGCTCAACGCGATGGGAACCGATACCTATGCGGAGTTTAGAAACATGTACCACAATTGACCGACTGGCCTTAGATGAGGAAGTACATGACCACCCAGGACGAAGCCGCAGTCAGGGAAATACTCGGACATTAGATGGTGGGAACCAAACCCAGAAAGATCTTTCATGTCAAGAAGTGATACCCCGATCCTGTATACATATGCTATACCAATCCCACAATTCCCATGCTAATCATGCCATGGCTTTAGATATACCTGCTGCAAATAATTTCTAATATTAAATCTCACACATTTCATCCAATATGATGATGACGGCAATAAGGTCAAGACAGTAGGTCTCCACCACCATGCCCCTCAGCAGGGAAACCATTCGTCTGCCCATCCGCATCCAGTCCCCCTGCCAGAACATAATGATGCGGCCTGTTTCCTCAACCTCAGCCACAAAAAATAAAACTCGGGATAAAATAATCACCTCGGATCTGGGAAGAGCCATGAACATGACCACCCTGAACCAACTGAAACGGATGAGCATCAACTCCATCGGGAAGCAGGAACAACCAGCGGAGAAACAGCCCAAGCGGACAGGGTGTAAGTATAACCGAGTCCGCATGCTAGGCATCAATAATTTCGCTAAAAATAATAAACAAAACCTTCGGAACAAATAGTCCCTCTACGAGAAGTCCCTCAGAAAGGCAAACAGCGTCCTCCAGCGGAGGGACTTCGAATAATCCATCAAAGAAATCACAACTAAGACCTTCCTAGCATCCAAGAGGTCGCTGATCAACAAGGAGGACCTGCAGAAGAGATACAAGACCGAGATGTACCAACCGGAGTCCGCCACCATCATCATCGAACTGAAGAAAATGTTCAATAATAGAGCAGAGTATAATTTTGTGCACAATCACTACTCTCCCGCCCATGCAGAAGAGACAGAGTATACCAAGAGGGATGAACAGATCTTTAGCACTACGCATACCTACATCACCGGCAACAACGATAACGAAAGACCGATAGCAACACCCATGGATTATTCTTGAGGAATAGATAAGGAAAATCGCATACAGCCATGCCACAATCGCAAGTAGAAACTTCAGAAGAATAGCTCCAAGGAAAATTAGCTTATTCCTTGGTTGAAAGAATCCGAAAGAGCAATCTCATAATTCTAATTCTAACCGTTCGCTTTGGACTGAATTGATCCCAATGATCCCCTTCCATCTTATCCTTCCATTATCCTTCCACCATCCGCCCCTGATCCTTATCACAGGATAGAAAAATAATATAAAATCAGGATTGTTTGATGATGCCCTCCATGACGAACCTTTGCCTTATCACCTTCTAGATAGATATGATGAAATTGGAATCATCTTGTCGAAAACCTCACGGATGAACTCGTAATCACTCTCCAGGAAGTAGAAAGGAATTTCTAGCAGAAGATTAGGTGCAATAGAAGGACTGCAGATATAGCTATTATGCAAAACATAGTATCCAAGTTTTAGTACTGGGTCACCTTGGCGGAAAACTCATTCGCCCAAGTAGTGATGGCATCAGTGACAAAATACGCGACCAGGGTGAGACTGGTAGTGATATCGTTTAGTTGTGCAGTAGTTAGGTTGATTTTTTGGTTGAGGAACATTTACAGTTGCGGGTATGACGCCCTGAGGAGAGTGGTGATGCCGTTGCTCAGCGTCTTGTTGTAGGCTGTTAGACAGGCAGTCATGTTGGAACTTGCTGCTGCTAGGACCTGAGGAGCAAAAGTGCAGGGATTTCCGAACATGTAGTTTTTTCTCTTTTGGTAGTAAGCGGAAGTGGGATCGACCTCGGTGCCTATGTATGGGGATTGGCCGATCAGATACATATCGGAAATGTAATCTGCATACCTGGAGGGGTCGTACTTGACCTCCTTTGGGTAGAGTTGGTAGTAATATCTTTCCATTAGCGCGTGGCCGAGGACTGAAGTCGCTGGAAAGTATCGTAAGAAATAGAAACCGTCTGTTTAGAAGGCCTACAGGTGGTTTATTTGGACGATATTGGAGATTTAGATGCTGAGCAGGCCCATGATCAACAGGATGAGACCGATGATGATCGCAACTAGGTATTTCATCACTGTTCCTTTTGCCTTTTTGGTCTAAAATACATGTTTTGTCTCTTATTGCATGAGATGTTTTGCTATTTCTGCAATTTCAACCTGATGATCTCAATGTCCAAATCGATTTAGAACTTCTGAGTGGCTCTTATGGAGACACTGGTCTATAGACAGTATACCTTATTTCTGAGATGCAATTTTTGAAATGTTTCAATAAATTTTTCCAATATTTCTGTATCCTCTTGATGTTCAAATCACTAAAATCGAAGACTATCTCCAGGACCTTTCTTCCCTTCTTGAAGTATTTGGATATCTTGAACGCCACGAAGATGATAATAACCATGAAGATACTGGCCTCCACCAGCCCCACAATCACCTGGTCGACAAGCATACGACCCAAATTGTTGTGGAATGTCTCGTGGAACTTTATCTTAGTCGCGTTGATCATGTGATCGTAGGAAGGGATTAGGTACATATTCAACATGACAAAGTCATACCCGTACGATTGATCGGCAATTTAGATAAAGAAGTTATGGAGGAAATAATGATTGAATAGATCTAGACCTGGTCGTACTTCATCCCACGTTGAATGAATCGTTGTGAAAGGGAGAGTACTGATTGGGAACATTCAAAGATTAGTCAAATAAAGTTTTGAGAGTGAGTGGGTCAGAATTGAAAGCAAGCACGTTCTGAGTCCCCAATGCGATCTGACTAATCACTGAAGTTTGAGAGCCTATTTGAGGAAATTTTTCATGTAATTTTTACTCAACGCCATAGGAAAACGGTAAAGATTGAGAAAGTTGAGGAATTGGGTGATGTTGGCATTGATAGTGGCGGTATCGCTCCTGGTGACGAAGAGAAGCATGACTATGATGGATATGATGCAAAGAGTGAGGAATCTTATTGATTTTTTGGCCTGTTATATCTCTTGGATATTTTAATTGGTCTTCAAGTTGTCTTCCTTGATGAAGATGTTATTGTCCTGTTTGAAAGTGTTCCGGTTGGAGGTGTTGAAATCTTTGTTCAAGGCTCTGCTGGTCACGCTATTTTCTGTCTCAACCTCAACAGTCTCATCGTTGGTCGGATGTTACTCTTGATTCACCTTCAACAGACAGATGAACTAGAGCATGGTTGGGGAATAAATGTCGATGAAAAGCTTGTAGTATTTGACTGCAGGAATCTCCTCTCCATTTTTAGTGATAAAACTTGTGAATCTGGCATTGTATACAGTCTCATTGGTGCAACTGCCAGCCTAAAGCCACGCTACCACTTTTTCATCATGGATCCACTTGAATTACTACGGCATCAGCAAGTGGACAGGACTGCCGATGATCTCCCGCTCGGTATATTATGCGAAGTTTGAAAGTACCGACTAACGTTAATGATCTGCAATTCTCCGCAATTCATAAAGGCCCGGATGTAGAAGGCCTTTTTATCGAAGAGGAGAGATTCGTTGAAAAGCTTATCTCTTGTGTCGTTCTAGAAGAGGAAAGCGCTCTCACCGAGGAAGTAATTATCCTCATTGAAATTCTTGAACTATTCAGTATCCTTATAGAACAACTTCTGGTTGAGGAGGAAGAAGGAATAATTCATGAAGATGTACCGCCACCGTTTCTGAAACCGCAAATACCTGGCAATGGCCGACCATTTCAGCGAAGTCTCTTTCAACAGGGCCAACTTATCCCCGATCATCCTCCTCACCTCAGTCAAATTGATCGTGTGGTAGGCAATCGCCTCCCAAATCCTCATCTCCAAACCGATCACAGACTAGATGTTGGTCGTAATCTCGTCGAAAGTACCCTCAGCGATTATCATGTTCTATATCTACATCTTACCGTCGAAGATTATGTGGTTGAAGGAAGTATTTGATTGCTGTAACATGAAACGCAATCGGGAAAGACGGAGAGATTATATGTAACCCAAAGTTGAAACCTGGATCCTGGCTATCAGTTTGCATATCTAGAAGGGATTGTTGAACTCGTTCAGAATGAATTCGCAAAAATCGAGCAGCAAACCCATATCTTGATTGTTCTTTTAAAGAGCCTTAAGGTATAGCCTTCGCATGTGTATCCTTAATTCCGCCTATTGATGACGTTACCGGGTGCTAAACTCACCGTGATTATGAAAACCGAAGCTTTTAGAAGGGTCAGTGTCCTGCATCTTTCTGCTGAGCATGCAAATGATGAAAAATTATTTTTGCCTTATGTTGCGTACAGATTACTCCACGATCGATGTCAAAAAGATGTCGAAACGCTTCACCCTGCCCTAGGAGGACTGCTGAAAAAGAGACGAGAAGAGGTGAAGATGAGAATGGAAGATTTTGCATACGAGAGAGATGATCGATGATACAAGGAGAAGCTTGATGAAAAGGTCAAGAGGGTGTACTTACGATGCAAGAAAAAAATAGTCCAAAAAGATGAGAGAAGTTGCCATTTTTATGATCACAGTCGCTTGTAAAAAGATACGAAGAGTTGGGTTGGGAATCAGTAAAAAACCATTTTTTATATACCACAAGAAAAGAGTGACGGAAATGGAAAAATCGATAAAAGTGAAGAGTTTATATGCGAAATAATTTGCGAAAATGGAATTGATCACCAAACTACCAATGATGATAATGTTGAGGAATATGTGGTCCGTGATTGAGAATACATACAGTACATCCTTGCGATCGAAGTAATTGACCAAAATACCGTATGAAAAAAGTAGCCAAGTGTAGCAAGGATAAATCCGCCAATATTCTGTTCAAAACTGCCGATAAGTAATACTGAAGAAAGGGCCAAATCCATCTCGACCAGTATATTGAAGTTATTCATTATTCTCTTTGAAAAACCGATTAAAATCGAATTCTATTAATCCCACAGAGGCCCAAAAACGGCAATCAGTAACAGAAGCTTGATACAGTAGTTGGAGCTCTTGAAGAAGATCGATGGAATACCGTTTCCACAGATGAACTCAAGAAGATCTTTGAGGTGCGGTTTCAATTAGTTCTGCGTGAGTATGAGAAAGGTAAGGAGCGTATGAATCACAGGGAGGGTTCTGAGCACGCCGACGAGGAGTATTTCTACTGAGAAGGCGTTATATTTGTTGATTTTAAATTTAAGCAACTTGGTATTGAGATCTTTTTTCTTAAAAGCCATATTTATAAGTTCATTCCCCGCATTCCATACCGATGATGGCCCTTCTTATTATCGTTCCTTTACCATCCTGATTTAAATATATAATCCCCAAATTCTAAATTGTTATCAGAAAAATATGCAAAAATTACTCATCATTGCTCATGGATAATCAATAAAGACTTTTTACTTGAAGGAAAAAGCAGTTTTATTCTGTTTGGATTGTGGGGGTATAAATCGATTGATTTTAATGGTTGGGCATCAAATGCCTGTTATCTTCTTTTGGACAATAGTTATATATGAAAGGAAATAAAATCTTTTTTGGGATGGGTTTTAGAGCCAAGAAATGAAAGAAAAACAAATGCTAACTTTTGAGTATATATAAAATTTGCCTTTTTTCCAAATTTAATCAATTGAAACGATATATTCAAACCAAAATTCTTCTACAAATGACCCAACCCGCCTGTCCCCTCCTTTCCTTCCAAATCAAAAAGGCCAATTACGCCTAGACCCTATATTTGATTCCCAAATGATTAATTTAAAATGATTTTCGAAAAAAGTTATAATCGGTAGAATTCCCCCCTCCTGCAAACCTTCCTCAACAGCTCAGAAGCCCAATCAGTATAATCCCAACTCTACATCCTCAACAACGTCCACAATCAAGACATATAACGAAATTGCCTCGAAAGATTACGCACCCAGAGAGAAAAGGTATGCACTAAAGGATTCAGATCGAAGAACTAGCCAAAAGGAATTAAGTCCTGGTACGGTAGGCAAAGGAAATGAAGGAAGAGAATGGAAGATTGAAGGGAAAGATTGAAGAACTCGAGGAGAAAGCATCCTATAAGGAATTTTATGAGAATTTAAAAGAATAATTCTAGAAAATACTCAGCTCACACCAAATAGCAGAGTTCGAGATCGATGAGTTGAAGATAGAACTCGAGAACGTGGTCACAGCATCACTGGAGGAAAGCTAGGAACTGAAGCAATCATCAGAAGAGAGAAGGAAAGCGATACCATCAATATTGCACATCTAGAGAATTTGATTGCGGATAAATAGGAATAACTTCGGAAGACGAAGAGAGAGGCAAAGTCAATAGAAGCAACCCTAATGTGCGAGCTGCAGGAACTGAAAGGAGAGAATTAGAAGTTGAGAGAACATTTGAAGTAGCAGGGGATTGAATTGGAGGAAAACGAAACCCTGCTGAAGCGAGAGATAAAAACAAAAGAAACAGATCTGCTAGGATATGAGAAAATGGTCGAACAGTTGAAGAAGCAAATGAACTTATTGAAACTGGAGATAAAGACACTCAATTACTAGCGCGAGAAGGAAAGGGAAGAGTATCTGGAGGTCATATAGCAGAACAGGACCGCTTTGAGGTTGATAAAAAAATAAAAAGAATAAAAAGATGCACACAACAATGAGCTAATCGACGCGATCCGAAGATACGAAGGCAAGAACAAATCTCTAGAAGAAAACGTCTCGAATATGAAGACCACAATAAGCAAGATGAAAAACCAATCATAATCATACCTAACCAAGCAATCCCAAGCCTGCTAGCAAGAGCGCAAGAAGCAATAATCCACTATCCTCCGCCTAAAAAAGCAAATATAGAAGCACGTCGAAGATTATAACCTTCTATCCATAGAATTCAAAAGATCCAAATCCGTTCTCTAGCAAAAGGACCACCATGAAAAGCAAAGAAAGGCAAGACTGATGAGCGAATTTCGGTAAATCGACAAGATATAAAAATAGATCCACCGTCTCAAATGATATCGGCCACTGTTGCATAGTCTAGCATTATCACCATCCCCTTTCAAATATTTTTCAATAATTTTATTACCCCCTCCTCGCATGCAGGGCAGGTTTCGCATCCTATCCTTCTCCAGCCAAAGCGACAGCCACCCCATCGGCAACCTCCTCTCCCGACATTCCCCCTGGTAGTCCGAAAGATTCTGCGACTACCCGCAGGAAATAACAATCTCCTTCTACCAACCCATGCGCATCAAGTCCATCAAGATCGCAGCACACCCCACCAAGATACCCTCCCGGATCAATATCATGTACCACCTGCCAGAACACGACGATCGGGGATTTGTGAAATATGGATTCATCACCTTCTCGGAAGGAAACGCCAACGCGCAAAACCCATCGAAGTGAAGGAGCTGGATGATGTGGAAATCGATGCGGTGGAGGTAAGGTTTCTGATCCTGCGGAACCATCCAAATAAAAATAATTTTTTCAACCAAGTGGCCATTTCCACTCTCACCTTCATCACAACTCCCATCGACCACGTCATCCCTTCAATCCCGATCCAAAATAAATCCACCATGTTCTCCTTCGATTCCCAAATCAACATCTTCCAGCAATTGAAGGCAAATTTCATTAAAAGATAACAATTCTAATAAGCCAAGCAAATCAAACAGATCCTGTCCTTCATCGATAGGGCCAACCTCAAGATGAATTAATTGGAAAACTAGAAACAGAAAATGGTCAAGGGGGAAGATTTCATGGCCGCCAAGAGAGTGAAAGAGAGCATGGTCAAATACAAACAGGAAGTGGCGGAACTGGTCAACAATTTCTACGACCCCGAGAACAAAGTGCTACGGACTGTAAAATCAGACGAAAAATTGAGAAGAAAAGTAGAAGAATTAAATCTCATGAAAAACTCATCAACCTTCTCATAAGGAAGCGAACCGAAAACCCCACGCTCGTCCTCCCGCGTCAAGGAATAACCCTAAGTCCTGAAGCAGTAGATGTAAATCGTCAGCGAAGGCGAGGCTGAGGAGGAATAGGGCATTGAGGATCGCAATTAAAACACAGTCAACTACTAAGATCGCATCCTTCCCGCAGTCATGAGCAGGATCAAGGGCATGGGCCAGACGCAAGTCATCCCCGAGAATAGCTAAATCGGTGATAACTAATTCTTTTTGAACGGAGACAATAAACAATCGTCCTCCCTGCTGACCCTAAGCCATGAGTCCATCAGACTAGGCTAACTCTTCAATCCTAACCTAATTCTACGATACAACCTTCATCCGAAAATTGCATTCAAAGCATTGGCAATTTAGACTGTAATCCATCAACAAAGTCCTGGAATAGCTGAAACAACAGACCAACGCTCCCACTCCTCTCGAGAAGAACAAGCTGAGATGCTACCTCTTCATCTACACTCTCTCCCTAAAAAGCCACAACTTCCAAATCGCACACGCCTCCCTATAACTGATGAACATACTGGCACCCATGAAACCGCCCCAGGGATAAATCAAAAACGAAAAAATTAACTTCACAATGAACTTGTGAATGCCATCAAATTGACCATCAAGAAATTGAACGACAGTAACCAGAAGATAAAAACCATGGCATAGAAGACGCTTCTACGGATCATTAGAGCTCTATCTTTGGCGTAGGGCTGTGCTACTCAGCCATCATCAAATCCTACCCCTAAAAAACAAGCGCAAAGATCAGAAAGACTAAAATATAAGAAATATAATACATGGTTCAAAAGTACGGAGTCGGTGAGCAAGGAGTACCATACTCTGTGGTGGATTTCGCCCTCAGGGCCGCCAGCGACCAGGACAGCGATGTCAGGAAGAGCGCCATAAACCTAACCAAAACCATCAAACAAAAAGGCGGCAAGGAAAAATTAGATAGTTTGATCATGGAGTCCAGTGGAGTGAAGGCCTCCATCGCCAAGCAACTCTCTCACTGATTTTTTATGGATTTTTTCAATCCCATGCAAAAAGGTCCGCACGAGTAATCCACTCATCCACTCATAATGTGTTACTTATTATCCCCCTCCCTGCGATCCACTCTTCCCATTTCTATCGATATTTCCCCTCGATGAAATTTCCAAAAATAAGTGTGCAATTTTCACACATAGAGAGCAATAAATTTGCTTATAAATAAACTCATATTATATTAACATTAATGATGGATCTTACGGACGGTTCCATAGCTCCGCTTCCCGACTTCTTCGAATAGTCCAGAATAAACCACCTCATCCTGCCCCTCGAGAACTCAGAACATAAATACTACGACGAAGAGGAAATCTTCAGGTTTGAACATTAGAGAAATTAGTGGGAAATTGTACCCCAGGATTAAATACAAAATTAAAGGATAGCAACCCCCGACCAGGACAGGGAGGAACAGCCAAGGAACAACTGCCTACCCATTATCGATATCGCAGCTGGGGATGCAAATCATATCGATAAACTCCTCGCCAAGGAAGAAGCCGAGGACGATCTTATGAAGGACATCGTAGTCTCCCCGCCCAACAAAATAGAATAGAAATAAACCTACAACGAAAATGAATAAACCATACCTACCCCCACTCTCCAGTACCGCTACTAATATCCAGATCCCTGATCACATTTCTGGTCTAGTGTCCCTATAGCTCAATCCTGCAGATAAACTAGGCAGTGTCAGTTCACTTTCCTCAATTTTGCCGTTACTCTGTGGTGCAGATCCTGATGTAGAAATTCTCGAAGCTGAAGAAGACAAAATAGTAGCTGATTAAATATTGTATGAGAAAGGCGTTTAAATTTATTTTGGAGCTGCCGAGGAATAGCCACATCCTCGATGGCGATAAAAGATAGAAATATTCATTCTCTAAATGCAAGAATAAGTATCTCAAGTACTTCAATCTCGATTCAGAAGAGTAAGCTAGTAGAAATCGATGAATAACAAATTCTTACAGCAGATCTTCAGCGAGGGTGATTTTAAAAGGGATTATTTCATATTTTTATCACATTTTGAAGAGATAATGGTAGAGGACAACTAGAGGAAGATCGCCTACCTGGCAGAACTGCTCACGCAGCAGAAAGAAGGAAAAGCCAAAAATGCAGAAATGGTCAAAAGATTGCCCTGGACCAAAGTCATACTCGAAAAAGTACTGAAGATTAGCAAGGAATTACTCAAATTTGCAGATTAGGCACACCCTTGATCATTAATTCAATGCAAAACATATTAACGCATTTATCATACCAATAAACAAACAAATAAATAAATTACAATAAAATTATAAATTCAAGGAGATGGGAAAAGATTAGGGTGTGGATCTTGGTATTGGATTTATTGGCTGCTTTTTGGGGTTTTAAAGGATAATTTTATTTTTATCCATCTTATCTCTCTCATCCCAAATCCGCTTTACCCACTAAACATTAATTTATATTCTAACAGTTACTTTCAAAAAATGTACAAAAGGAAAGATAGCGACATCTTCGGAACAGCCAACATCGGCTACGCTCCCAGGATCTAAAATCCCTCCTTCGTCGATCCCAATGCGCCCTTCAAGAAAAAGACAGAACAAAACTACCAAAGATACCAAGCCAGCCTCACCAGCACCCCCCAAACCATCACCAGCCGACCCCTCGACTCCACCAAAGTCAACGAAAATGTTAATTTCGAAGAAGATTACCACAGGAATCGAAAATAAATGGACATGCAGTCATCCATATTCTACCCTCCCACCTCAAAAATACCGAAAAAACAAAATTAAAACTGCGAAAATGACCCCTTGCTTTCGAACAAACCGCAAAAAGAAGTAAACCATGGCAGGAAAGATGTCTTCAAAAGGGAAATCAATGATCTTGCCCTCAATACCGCCCAAATCAGAGGCAATTCTTCACGCCTGTTTGACCTCGATGAAAGAATCAAACCCAAGAACGAGGAGACTGTCCCCTTGATTCCTCTCATTCCGCATCAAATGAAATGGGATCAACATGATAGCATCAAATACGCGCATATCAACTACCGTGCCAAGGAGGAAACCGAAAAGGAATAGTGCAGTAGTGAAGTTAGCAATGCCGAAGAATCTAAAAGTACAGTTTTTTAGAAGGAAAACTAATAAAAAAGAACCTAAACAAAGTCAGGAAAATCAATATAAAAAAAATCAAATCCAGCCACAAAGCAAGCTCGCTTACCTTCAGGCCCAAAATAGCAAAAACCTTCAGGGATTGAGATAAGGATCCTGAAAGGATGGGACCACAAGTTCATGTAAGGCCTTTCCAAGCATTGCAAACTGAACAACAGCGCTATTCTCTCCTTCTAAATCGACCCATAATCAAAAGTAACCCTCACCATCAAGAAAAGCGAACGGTGGGAGAATGTTACCGACTGGATGAGGAAGGATTGCAAATTAAAATTACGCGTTAATAATTGAATCAATGATCCACATCACATAATATTTACGACTCGAAATATAACATCATTATCATAACTATTGGTTGGTATTCTTTTTCTTCCGGACGTTGGTAATTGGCTTCGCGTCCCTATACTTGTTCTTTATCTATATGTTAGCCTTATCCCTGTTGATTACACTCAAAAAAACTTAGCTGGTCAGTGTCACTAGCCTGCACTTAGTGACAGCCTGGACTGAAGTTGCCTCGGTCGATTATTGATCAGAGCCAATTATCCAAAATAGTCCCCTTCTTTGTAATATTGATAAAAGGTTTCCTCAGTATTATTCTTGGCAACCAGTAGACCCTAAATTACAATATAAAACTTATTTCCCATATCTCCTTCATAAATGATGTAACTACCGGCCTAGAATCTTACCTCTTTCAACAAGTCACACAACTTCTAGAAGTCCTCCGGCGTCAGTGATGAGAAGATATTGACATTCATCAATTTTTCTATATATGATGACCGTTTTTTTCCAATGGACAATTTGTGAACATGACTGTACACTTCTCTACTAAGCGAGAAAACAATTCCCTAGTTTAGATGTCACAGTAGCTTGTCTCTTCGCTCGATGCAATAAACATATCTCTCCAAAGGTGTCCCCAGATTGATAATTCTTCAAGAATTGCACAGACTTCTTCCGATCCTCATGGTGATCATTGTTCAGCGAGCACTAGAAGAAACCTTCCTCTATGAAGTACATACAATCTCCATAGTCCCCCTAGTTGATGATGACCTGGTTATTCTCAGTCCTCTCCTGGATCATGCTATCGATGAGGAAGTTTTGCTCCTGCTCGTCGAAATCTTTGAACAGGAAGGAATTCGAGAAGTAAAACCTGATCATTATCTGCGTTCGCTCCTACTTTATCCCGCCTTTCGCAGACTGATCGGCTTCCTGCCCGCGTTGAACAGACTGCATGCCTATGAACTTACCCCGATCCTTTTCTTTCTTGTGGAGTTTTGGATCTTCTCTCTTCGCAACTTCTTGAATTCGGAATCGCTGATCTCCTCGTGCAGGAAGGGATCGTCCTACGATTAAAGCTCGATCCCAGGCCCATTCTTGAAGTACTTCAGCGCGTATTCGATGATGTCCTCGGGCCTGTTGAGAACGATTTGAGTGATGAGGTCTTAGAAGATAGGCTGGACCTCGTCCTGAAGTACTCGCGAAGTTGTTCACTATTTTGTTCCATAATTTCGAAAAATATTTCTAATTACAATGGGGAATTATAATGGGAGTACAAATGATATTATATGGGATATGGGATGGTCCAAAGGGATTGCAGTAATGTGATAATTGTGGTGCTTATTTATTTGTCAAATCACTAATCAATTAGTCTACGTCCTCATCTGCTCCTGGGAAACATTTTCCACCTACAGGCCAAGAGTACCCTTGACGAAATCATTAGCCATAGCAAGAGTAACTTCTCCTTGGTCCAGAGTGGGCATGTGGCCAGCATCATTGATAGTCCTCAGCCACAACTTTCCCACTCTCTTATAGAATCCGACCACTTTCTTATTGATTTTCCAGGGAGTCAGCAGCGTATCTCTGAATATCACAAACCTTACCTAAACTTCTGCCCATCCGCGTGGTGCAACCTCTATATCCAGGTCAAAGTGCCAGGAGTGGAGCAAATCAAATCGTTTTGACCAGTGTAGACCAGCATCTGAATATCGAACTCTTGGAGGATGGTCTAGAGGGTTTTGAGCTCGTTCTTCATGAAGTCCTCACGAAGAGACTACGGACATTGGCACTCTGACTATTATACTTGACTGCGGGATCCCAACCATACAAGGCAGTCACTTAAGGATTGCCAAAGTATTCCTCCAGGAATTCCGTATAGGGCTCATACCTGGTGATATCGTAAGCGAGGACGCCGCCAGTACCGTTGTAGATGATGGCCAAGACCTTGTCGAAGGACTTGGCAGGTCGATCCACTGATGGTTCATCTCTTGGTAAGTGGCATTGAGGATGACCTGCTCAACCCTGGTACGCTCCTGGTAGTCGAGAAGCCGAAATTGTATGCGTATTATCCCATGACTGAAACAGTAAGGTAGGGATGGTTGAAACCGTCGCCAACACTGACCCCCTTCAAGCCGGTCAGGAAGCCTTTGTTGTCTCTTGCCTATGTGAGGATCTTGAGACTGATGGCAGGCGCCATCTTGCCTGCCCAACTTTTACCGAAGATGAACAGGGGTGGTCTCCACGGATGTTCAATCTTTGGAAACAGCCATTGGGTTGTTGTACAGTTCCTTTAAAGCTGTGTAGAAGTCGCTGGCAATCTCCGACTGGTTGGTAGCGTAGACTTGGGGAAAGTGGGATCGGCGTAGCTGAGGCCAGTGCCGACCGGTTGATCGACGAAGAGGATGTTGTAGTCCTTGACCCAGGAGTATTCGTTCCTGACGATGTCGAAGGGCTTGCTGGTGGACTTGACGAGGTGGTAGGGCCCTATTTCTCTGAAGCTTCCATACTGGCTGGAGAATCCGGGGCCTCCATTGAGCCAGATGATGAGGGGACGGTATTGATTTTGCTCCTTTCAACATTTTCCTTTCCGTAGAAGACGAAGGCGAGGGCTGATCCTCCCTTGTTCAATTTGAGGTAGCCGGACATGACGGTGCCATTGTAGTTGTATGGGGCCTTGGTGAGGTTAACTTCGGTGCATTTGGTTTCGATCTGGAGGTTATAGCCTGGGAAATCGGCCAAAATCCCATCGTGGATATCGAATCCCTTGGCGAGCCACTCATCGGCTGAGGTGAAATCTGCGGAAACGAAGGCGAGGACCAACAGGAAGGTCAGGAAGCGCTTCACCATAAGATATTTTATAGCGATAGATTTATTATAAAGATGAAAAGTTAAGGAATTGTAATATGGATCAAATCAAGATTTTTTGGTAGGGATATGAAGGAAGAAAAAAATGTAATATTACTTCAAGAGAAAATAGAGAAAGTATTGCAAGAAATAAGTAAGCTATTTTTGGTCAATATTCTGTTGAGAATTTGGGATATGATTTCCCAATATAAATGAATAAAAGTGAGAGAATTTAATAGAGCTGTGATATGATGGGTATATTGCAATCTCCATAGATCATTCTCAATCTGTTTGTGTCCTGATCTGTTCTTGTGCAATTTCCTCCCCTTGTCTCCTAGAATCCCCTTGACGAAATCATTGACCAAGGCAAGAGCAACTTCTCCTTGATCCATAGGCACCAAATGGCCAGCATTATGGATAGTCCTCACCACAGCTTGCCCACTTTCTTGTAAAACCCTACCACCTTATTGTTGATCTTCCACGGAGAGAACAGAGTGTCCCTATATACACACCATTTACCTAAACTTATCCCCGTCGGGGAAATGCACAGTCTCCACCCACTTCAAAGTGCCGGGAGTCTAACGATCAAGTCGTTTTGACCAGTGTAGACCAGAACAGGCACGTCGAATCCTTGCAGCAACTGCTAGACCAGCCTAACTTCACTCTTCATGAAATCTTCGTAGAGAGCAGAGCCGACGTTGCCGCCCTGACTGTTGTACTTGACTGAGGGGTTCAAGCCATACAAAGCATAACTTCAGGGTTGTTAAAGTACTAATCGAGGAGACTAGTAGGGTATCGTTCGTATTTGGTGATATCATACACATTGACGCCGCCCGTTCCATTAGTAATCGTATTCAAGACCTTGTAGAAGGATTCATGGAGATCCCGCCATCTGCCGTTGCGCTCCTCGTAAGTGGCATTGAGGATGTATTGCTCGATCTTGGTCCTTTACTGGTAGTCAATCAAACCGAGATTGAAAGCGTATTCGCCCATCATCGATAAGGTACTGTAAGGATGAGTAAAACCGTCACCGATAGCGATGCCCTTCAGGCCAGTGAGGAAACCTCCGTTTTCTTTTGCCTATTTCGCGATTTTCAGTCCGATGGCAGGAGCGTATTTGCCGGCGTAGCTTTCACCGAAGATGAAAAGAGGACTGTCGGGCTTGATGCTCAGTTTTTGGAAGCATCCGTTAGGGTTGCTATAGAGCTCAACAAGCTCTGTAGAAATCGTTGGCAAGGTCGGTTTGGTTGGTCACGTAAACGTTGGGATATGAGGGATCGGCATAGCTCAAGCCAGTGCCTACTGGCTGGTCAACGAAAAGGATGTTATAATCCTTCACCCAGGAATATTGGTTCCTGACGATATCATAAGGCTTGGATGTGGATTTAACGACCCAGAATGGCCCCAATTCCATCAAATTTCCCAACTGGCTCGAGGATCCAGGGCCTCCGTTGAGCCATAGGACAGTGGGGACGGTATTGATCTTCTTCTCTCCACATTTTCCTTTCCGTAGAAGGTGAATCCCAAGGCTGAGCCTCCCTTTTTCAAATTTAAGTATCCTGACATAACGGTGCCATTGTAGTTATAGGGAGCTTTGCTAAGGTTGACTTCGTTGCATACAGTCTCGATAAACAGTTCATACCCCGGTTCCTCCTTGAATTTCCCAGCTCGAATATCGAATCCCTTTTCAAGCCACTCGTCAGGCGAGGTGAAGAGGGCGGACAGGAGGACCGCCATGAGCGCCAAGAGGAGAAGTTGCTTCACCATAAGATATTATATCGATAGATTTATTACAAAAAAGAAAGCTTGACGGGGGATAGTAATTATCAAAAAAACCATTTTATTTGCTTGTTTGTTGGATAGTTAATCACTACTAAAAAATGAAATACAACGGTATTAATATGGGTGTGCTGAAAGCATCAATAAGTACCAAAATATATAGCTTTTTCATAATAGTAATTTAATGTAGAAGCCAAACAAGCTGAAAAAGACAGCCACCCACAAGATGCTCTACGTCGGCGGCGCCATCTGGTAAGGCCAAGACATCGAAGGCGTCGAATAGACCCCCGACCTCCTCAGGAATGCCAACCTCTTCAACGTTCTCAGGTCCAAATACCAAGTTGAGACCATCGATCTCGGCAACATCAGCGCAAGAGACTACAACCCAGCCCACAGGAGCGAAGAGAAGACCACCACCAGGATGAACAACTTGCCTCTTTTAGATAATTTACTAGAACAAATCAACAACAAGATCCTGCAAGGACTGAACTAGCATCAGGAGGGAATCGTAGTCACCGTGGGAGGAGACCATTCAGTCGGCACCTCCACCCTCCACGCCTGAATACCTACTATAAGGACCTAAAAGTCATCTGGGTTGATGCGCATCCGATTTCATCGATCCTACCATGTCAGTCTACCCCAATTACCACGGCTATCCCGTTTCTCACGTTACTGGCTAGCCAAATTCCAGGGCTTCCAGTGGCTGACCAATTTGGTCCCCTACGAGAATATTGTCATGATCGCCATCAGGGATATCGACCCTGACGAGTGGGTCAACCTGAAGAAACTCAACATCAAGTGCTTCACCATGGACCGAGTGACCCAGCTGGGCATTGGCGAGGTCATGAGGCAAGCCTTGAGCATCTGGATCCAAATGGAGACAAGCCTTTCCACATCTCTTTGATATCGACGCAATAGACCCCCACGTTGCCTTTGGAACAGGGACTAAGTTCAGAGGCGGGCTCAGCCTGTCGAAGCCAACTACATCGTTCGGTCGACGCCCACGAGCGAACCTAGTCGGCCTGACGTGGTCTAAATCAACAAAAAATTGGAACTTTAATAGGGAAGGTTGGCCTTTAGAGGAGAGCATGGGTACGGATTGGTGAGTCCCACAGTGGGATTGGGATTGGACCTTATCGACAGTGTCTTTACAAGCTATTTCACTCTTTGATCGTAATCTCACATTTACATACATAAAATTATTTTTTCTCTCCGTCTCCTGGCAGATGCGACCGTATGGTCTCTTTTGGGGGCGGTGTTGGTTCATATTTTGGGTATGGGAAACAATGAAAAAAATTGAGCTTTTGTTTAAATTTGTAATTAACTATCCAATACTCAAGGAGGTTTCCATTATGCAAAAAGAAGAAAAAAATGGGAAACAAAAGCCCAAGGCCGATACCAGCTCCCTAGGATCTCGCACGAGCAAAGTATCCCCCCAATATCTAGAAAAGCTTTAGAATCTCTTCACAAATTCATCCAATATACCTCGAGCCCATCGGCAAGGGAATAGACAATGGTACGATTAAAAAATAACACAGGAGGTCTTGGAATTGCTGGACGAGCAGAAATCCCTCTACCGTCTCTCCGAGTCCAAATTGATGGAATTCTACGATCTCAAGATGCAGACCGAAGAGAAAAGAAACCCCTCCCACGAGGGCCAATAGTGAACGACCACACCTCCTGTTGTCTATATCCTATCCACCAATCACCCGCAGTCTGTTGGACCCTTATCATAGACATCAACCCATCCGGAAATGGAGGGTTTGCAGCCGATATAATTTTGGTGGGTTTTTGGTTTCTACGGAGGGTACGGTGGAGGGGGATGGAAGTTACGGCGAATTTTATTTTTTTAGTAGTCTTGCGTATATCAAGATTATTATTTATCATTTATAAATCTAAAAATTAAAAAAATACAAACAATACTCCCCAGGCCACACAGGGCGATCCGATTGGCATTTTTTCCCATTTTTGCAAAAGACATTCATCGTTATTCCTTTCCAAATGATACTTGCCCTCAGGGGTGGAAAATAAGTAAAAACACCCTATTTTGCGTATTTGGGCCGACCGACAGAGAGTCACACCAAAATCGTTGTTTTTATCGATATAGAATGCCAGGATAAAATTAGGAGAGGAGTATGGATAATTTTAATCTTAAGGTTAAACATATCGTTGACAATATTCGATTTTTCTCCACAATTTCGGCTTATAAGGCATGCGGGTGGGCAATTTGGGCCAGCAGGATACAGCGATCGCGATTAAATCGAGACCCATGTGCTAATCCTTTTAAAATCGACATATTTTATAATTAATCACAGGCTTAAAACCATATTATGGAAATTAATTCCACACCTTAAACGCATGGAAATCTTCTTCAGGGATATCAAATCAACCTACAACTTCCTTTCACAATAAAGTCAAGCAATTCCCGGCGGTGCCAACCCTACCAGCGTGACGGCCATTGGAACTAAAGATAACGTTTGAAATACTCCATTTTCTATCATTTTTCCGCTCCATCCTCGAGGACCCCTCCAAAAAGAAGAGGATCCGCGTCTACGACATGATGGCAGACATGATCGTCACGCGGGACTCCAACCAATGCCGCAGCCATCACCAAAAAATGGAAAAATACAGGAACACCATCCCCGATATCATCAACAGCGTCGCAGAAAAGTACGAACCCAGCGTGTACCAACAACATGCCAACAAGTACCAAGTTCTCATCAAAAACCTTCTTGAAAACGCAGACAAGTATAAAAGAACCGCCGAGGGCCAAACCCTACAAAAAAAGAACAGAAAACGCCCGCCCACCGAAAGCCTCGAAATATCAGACAAGAATATCAACGAACCACCCTCCCTACCAAAGTAAGTTGAACTTTTATCTGACCTGGAAAGGTAGAAGAAGGGCGAAAGTGAAGCCCCGGCGGACAATAAAAAATAACTGAAGAGGACCTCCGATGAGTATAACTAAAATAAAATCAATCGATCTTAGGAAGAGGACGATATTCCCAGGATGCGCCTCGACGACTACGACGAATAGGATGATGAGATCGGAGAGCAAGGACTTGCCCCCTTCAAATTGCAGGATTAGATGATGCCCCCATCCAGAGAGAAGAGATCTTCCCGCCGCCCCTACCACCCTCCTAGGGAGTGCGCCCAATCCCTACCTACTACCTTGATCCGCTACTAGGTACCAATACTAGCAGCAGATAATCGCATTGGAGCTCAAGAAGCAGTGGCACGTCCAGAACGCAGAGCACCTCTACTCCCAGTGGAACAACTAAATCCAAAACATAAAGTATTGCGATGACACCCTCCACATCTACGGCAAATGCTGGCCAGCAATAGAAGCCAGAAGTGAAACTGTGAATTTCCATAGTTTATCTACTTTTTTAATATTACCCCGAACTAACCGGGGATTCTCCAAGGAATATCCGGCCCTAAAGTATCCCCCCCCCCACTGCATATATGGCTGGATCAAATGATATGGATCTTAGCTAGTAATAATAGGGTGTAATTATAATAATCGTGATGAGTTAGAAAAATGGGAGGACATATTTGGCCTCCTCCAAACTGGCAGATAAGGGTAGGGAGAGGAGGGAAAGGGGACACAGCCATTCGGTTAGAAAATAGGCAAGGGTAGAGCTGCATTAGGAGAGGAGCACTCTCCAACTAAAAATCCAATTACTCTTCAACCGTCTCACCAAAAAAAAGTCAACCACCCCCATCAATCCCTTCTAAAAAACAATCAACAACACCTCCAAAAGGGAAAAGCGTCCTCCAGTCATCCCAGCAGCCCTCCCCTCTGGAACGACTGCAGCAAGCGAAATAAAAGATGAAGAACTAGTTTTAATTTTAATTTGAAATATTGACGGAAAATTATAAAGAGATCAATAACGCACACCACCACTTCGCCCTCTAAAAAATAGAACAATACAAAAGATCAAAAAATAGATGGAGGGGATCGCGGCAATGCTGGAGAAGATGAAGGAGATGGCCCTATCACTCTCCCTATCCAGGAAATCACTAAAAATGTATTCGCATATCACCTCCAAAAAGTAGAAGAAAAGACCCATGCCGATCCCACCGAGACTCCCTTCCGCCTGTCGCTCACCCCATTCCAAAGGGACAACAGTTTGCTGATCAGCGTGAAGCGTAGCCTGTAGGGCATGGGCGGATACAACTCCACCATGAAAAAGAGCGAAAAGGATGGTCAATAGTTCGAATAATACAAATCCTATGAAAACCTCCCAAACGCACCCTCCAACCACTCCATCAAAATATATAACACAGGGAAAAGGTCTCCTCCTTCAAGGATCTCATCAAAGAGACCGAAGAGGAAGAAGAACACGAAGCCCAGTTTGATCTATTGGAAAAATCAATCATGGACAAATTGCACATTGGGCATCCAACAGAGAAATCAAACTAGTGAAGAGTAGAGAAAGGATTGCGGCCTATGGTAGCATGGTCGACGATTTGCACGAAGAGATCAGGGCGTAGAGGAGAGGGTATGAAGCATAGTGGAATAAAATTTAGAATTAGCTGAGGGCGCAATTCGCGGATATTGCCGATGCCATCGAGGAGTGCAGAAGCAGTTCGGCCAACATGGATAGAGAGAGACAGGAAATTACATACTCATGGAGGAATCAGTCGAAGAGGTCCTCAACGCAGAGAGAAAGGCCTATAGGCTGGACCATACCACCATCATCCAAAATCTTCATTAAGTGATTCCATTTTTTAATGACCACCCACCAACTTACCCTATCACCCAATCCCCACTTTTCCTCTCTCTTTCTCCCCCCTCCCCAAGGTATCTTACCCTCTCCTTCCCCTCCCCCATATAATATTAAAATTAACAATGTCCAATAATAACTCGCCATCGCAGCGCTAGATGTACGAGCTCTCCATGAAAGCATCCTGGTCCGCAGCATCAACATCTGCGAGGAGAAGTGCATCCCCGTCTCCCCAGAGACAGACATCAACAAGTACGAACAGGCCTGCCTCGGCAAGTGCTTCGATAAGTACCTTGCCATCTACGAGAAAAATCTACAGGGAATCGCAGGAGCACTCGCAGAAAAGAAACAACAGAGCGAGTATGATTAGAACTTTTGATGTGATCGCTTTAGCATAAGCAAGGGTGGGTAAATGGGGGGAATAGGTTGGCGGAGGTCATGCAGAGGGATCAACGTATGACCATAAACATACAGACAATAAACTTATCCACTTTTCATATCTCCATAGGATGCAAAATCCCACAAAGCCGCTATTCGCCAAAGATAAAATCCCCATAAAAATGATTTATAAAATTTTAAATCAATCAAATATCATTCGCTCTCTTCCTCACCCATGAATAGCAAGCAAGCGTAAATCAAACTGGGCAAGTGCCACCTACTCAGCCAGACGGGCAGCGCCCTAATCAGCCACATCTCTCCATTCCTCAGAGGAGTACTCTAGTCCGACGAATGGAAGCTGGGTAATCCATCACCCATGTAGGTGATCGAGAGTTTAGAGATCTCACCGCTATATAAATCTTCTTGAATGCTAGTACCATATAGGCCGTCACTATCTGGCTGGGTACCTCAGTATAGATCCAGACTTCAATAAAAAAGCGACCATCATCGAGGACATCTGAGACCTAAATACACCCATTTGAAAGTGATTTACCTAGGGGACAACAACATCACCACCATAGAACCGCTCCAGCATCTGGATGCCCCCCACATGGAGAGACTCTTCTTGAGTAAGAGTACCAATACGCAGATCATAATAAGATAGCAAACGTAAAATCGTTAAGGAAATGCAGCTTTCCCAAATTGCTCGAACTCAACCTAAGTACTACAACTGGTATGCAGATGGGAATGTGATAATCGATGAGCATTGGATTAATTAGGCCATTTTCCCCTATTGGATAAGCTGAGTTTGGGCTACAAGAGAAACAACCAGAGGATTGACGAATACGCATGGTTCCTTAAAGCTTAGATCCGCGATCAGACTCAAATACTATCGCCGAAGCACAAATTGCATACGTTCAAACGATTGAACTACTTCCATGCTGTAAAGGAGGGAGCATCGCGGCGCATCCAACCCAAGGACCTGTTTAAGACTTTCGAAAACTGATGATCATGTATATAAAGTACTATCATGTGATGTGTAGTCGTATATAGAAGGAATGCAGATCAG